>NC_058410.1:10410439-10412987 GCF_002201575.2 Neomonachus schauinslandi | reverse complement strand
TCATCACTCCCACCATTACTATGACCACCATCACCACCACCACCATCATCACTCCTACCATTACTGTGACCACCATCACCACCACACCACCATTACCATCCCAGCCACCACCCACAACCTTGCTAAGTGATTTATACACATTTCATCACTGTATCCTTCTTCAACTCTGTAGGGTACGTACCATTACCTCCATTGTCCCAAATAAGACTGTTGGGGCTCAGAGAGGTTAAAGGCTCAGAGAGGCTCAAGACCACACAGCTAGTAAATGGCAGAGCAGGAGGTTGAAACTCTACTGATTCCCACAATGCAGAACACTGCGGTGCTCGGCCCAGAGTTGTCCCGTGACCTCCGCAGTCTGCCCTGTGCGCCCCAGCTCCTCCTACCCCCAAGCCTGGATAGGAACGACCAGCAGCTTCTTCCGTGACTCTCCCTGTGCTGACCTCCATCTGAGTTGCCGATTGTTACATTTCTTTAAGGTGGTTGTGCATGTGTTTGCTCCAGTCTCTTATGTGTGGATTTCATAATTTCACTTTTACAGGAAGATCTTATTTCCTTCGTATCCAGGTTCCTGAAACTATCTCCCTGTTGCCTCCCTGTGCCAAAAGCAGTGAACACATAAATTCTTTCCAGAGCCAAGAATAGAAACTAAGATTTATGAGTCCCCATCTATTTCTGTAGCCAGCAGGATCACTTACTCCCCATATCCTTTATTTCATGACCATATTTTTCTTCATAAATGGCACCTTTTTAAGATGTTACATAAAGAGGCCCAATTCAAAGTTTTAAATTCAAATTATTTGGGCTATCCGAGAAGATACTAAGCATCTGAACTATGGATGGAAAATACCCTTTTCACATGCTTGATTAAGTCCAAAACAGTTTAAAGGATTTTCTTCAATTTTAAAAATAATAATAATTCACTTCTGGACTGAGGGGGAAAAATATGATAAATTTCTACACAAAAGCAATGCCTTGAGAGAGAAATAGCTTCTGTGGCTGTGAAAATCAGAGGCTTTGTAGGAAATGCAACCCAGCCTACAAGCAAAACTTCCTCGGGCTCATAATGTAGATGTTAAGGGTGTCTTCCAGAGAGCCAGGCTCAGGTGGATTTCGGGGCTGTCTGAATTCTGCGATTTCTTCTTCCGATGTGTGTGCCGTGGAGAGGGGGCTAAACACCCACCCAGGACAAAGATCAAAAGCTGTAATTGGTCTTACCATACCAAAGAACTTAAAACTTCTTTTTGATGTTATTGACTGGGAACTTCTCAGTAAGGACAAGTGGAGCCTCAACTTGGCACAATTCACATGCATCGCAGCAAATGCCCAGATGCCACAGGGAATTCCCCATTTTCTTTCTGGTAAGGCTGTCCAGAAGCAACTTCCAAAATCCCTCAAAAGACCCATCTTTGCCCTGGCGGCTGCTCGCTCACTGAGCTCGGCGTGCAGAGCATTCCGGGTCACAGCCGTGAACTTGTACACCTAGCACGTGCTGTCTGTGGCCCAGGCAGGTCAGCGGAGGGCAGCTCCCCAGCCACACTGCGGCTCTGGGTCCCCCGGGGGCTCGCCGACAAGAGGGGTCACGCTGCCTAAAACAACCCCCCAGCAAGGGACGCCTAGACTTTGTCTTTCTTGAGAAAAACCTTTAAACCAGATTGGAGGCTTCTCTAATCCCGTGAGTGCCCATTACTTGTTTTCTTTCCGTCATGCATCATTTTGAAAAGAAAGAGAAAAAAATGTTAAAGGCCCCATAGAACACTCGTTTTATCCACTTTGCTCACAAGCAGTCCCCCTCCCACGCAACAAAACATAAAAACAAACAACAACCAAGGACCCATCACCCCAAAGACCTTGGGCGGCCACCAGCAGGGGGGAGAGACATGCTTTTCATCCATGTCCAGGAGATGACGATCTGTTGTTTTAGTTTTAATATCTCACAGTGACGATTCCAGCCAGAAACAAGAGCATTACAAGGCGCCCTGTCTCGGCCCTGTTGTGCAGGGGATCGGTGTCACCCCTGATATGGGGTCTGGACTACCCCCCCCCCCCCCCGAAGGGGCTGTTTCCACCCAGGGCTCTGCATTTTCCACGAACTGTCGGACCCTCCAAGCCCAGGGCTGGGGAGTGCAAGCCGGTCCCTCCACGCATCTCCCTCCTCCCCGTGCGCCCCGCACCTGCCTGCGCTCTGCACCCTCTGGCACCCCGCGCCCTCCTAGGCACCCGCCCACCCCACCCCTGCTGGCCCTGGCTTGTAGTGGATCATCCCAGCAGGAAGGAGGAGCCAGAGAAGCACCTGCGCCCCTGGCCCCCAAAGCTTAGGGGCTTCTCTCCGCTGGCGCCAGCCTCCTTTGGCCGCCCGGAGCGCCGGGGCCAAGTCGGATCAGCGCCTCTGCAGCCGCCTCCGAAATACATTGATTTTTGTTACAGCCACGAGGCCCATCCAATTAAAAATAATCGCTGGCCTGTTCCAAGTCTTTATTCCTGCCAAGTGCGTAGACTGCTCCTGGCACAGAACAATGCCGCTTATCAAACATGACCTCATTTTCATAGC
>NC_058410.1:10385914-10410339 GCF_002201575.2 Neomonachus schauinslandi | reverse complement strand
CCCCCCCCCCCGCCAACTTCAACCCCATTACGGAAGGTCCAGAGGTTTTCTGAGGGGGTATTACTCCATACTGAGGCCCGAAGGGGGGGTTGGGCCAAGGCCACTTTCCTCTTCTGGGGTCTGGAGTGGCTTTAGGTTTTAGGCTTTCTCTCTGGGGTTAGTGAAACAGGCCAAGGTGCTGAAGAAGAGGCAAGCAGGGGAGAGAAGAGGAGACAGCCCGGGAAGTATTTAGAAACTGTGGATGGGGTGGGGGAATGACCAAGTAGCCATTAGAGATTATGGAGCAAACCAGAAACACAGACCTCTTACCATTACATAAATATAAAGGATGAAAGACATATGATGGAGTCCAAGAGACATTCCTGGGTTTCAGCCCTGGCTCTGCCACTTCCTAGCTGTGTGACCTGAGGCAAGTTACTTAACCTCTCTGAAGGCCAGTTGAATCATCTCTAAAATCTGGCCATTCATACTTTCCTTTGGAAATTCAGTGGCATTATCATTTTAAAAAAACCTCTCTAGGAGTAGGTAAATACTAAGGCCTATTCTAAGAGCAGGTAAATATTGGCAAATACTAGGTGATTGATGAACAACTCTCTGCAACTTCTGGCAATCTTCCTAAGGTCCACACGCACAAGTCTGGAAGTATATCAAGAGTCCATCTTTCACTTTTTCCATGCTGGTTGAGGGTAAGAAAGAAAGAGAAATTATAAGAAAGAAAAAAAAATTCATCAAGAAATCCCGTTGTTCTTCCGAGAGATTCTCTTTATGTTTCCAAACTTTTCAAACATTTTTTTATCCAAAAGTTCTGTATAGTCCCAGAATATATATAATGGCACCACCATACAGAGAGGCCAGCTATGTATGGGGGCGGGGGTGCCTCATCTTCTTTGTGTTCATCCTGGACACTTTTGGGTTCCTGACATCAAATTAACCATTATTCTGTAATAGTGCATCTGTCGTGTGATTATTTGCCATCCATGCTCACAATTTGGTGTTATCTCACAATTTGGCAAGATCTTCTGTCTAGTTTTCAATTGTGTTGTTCATTTTCTTTGTTACGGGGTTTTGAGAGTTTTAAAGAATACATTCTGGGTATAATTCCTTTATCCAATAGGTATTTTTCAAATATTTTCTCCCAGTCTACAGTGTATCTTCATTCTCTTAACAATTTCTTTTGGAGAGCAAAAGTTTTTAATCTTGATGAAATCCGATTTATCATCTTTATTTCCTCTTATGAGTCCTGCATTTGGTGTCATAGTTGAGAAATCTTTGCCTACACCAAGGTCAGAAAATTTTTTCCTATGTTTTCTTCTGGAAGTTTTATAGCTTTAGGCTTTACGTTGAGGCCCATGGTCCATTTTGAGGTAATCTTTGTTTATGGTGTGAGGTTTAGATGGAGGTTCATGGTTTGCATATGGATATCCAGGTATTCCAGCATCATCTGTTGAGAAGATCATCCTTTCCCCCAATGAGTTGCCTTTGCACCTTTGTTGAAAATCAGTTGACCCTCTATGTGTGGGTCTATCCTGGAGAGCATCTTGATTTCCATTGGAGAGTCCTGTATTGAAATTTTCGGCTGCCATGATACCCGGACAGGGTCCCCTCTCTTTCCACGAGCACTGCTCACTGGTGGGTCCCCACCACAGGCAGCACTGACTGCTCTTCTACAACCTTGCAGCTTCTTGAGCCTTGCCCTAGTGGGGCTGGCTGCAGATGAATGCATAGATCTCCCAGAGGTCAAGAGTGGGGCGCCCTACACCACATTTTCCAGGAAGCCTCTATTGCAAAAGTGCACTCCCCACTGTGGAACATAGCTCTGGATGCTCAAGAGGCTCTGAAACCCTGGCCAAGCTGGAGGACCCAGAGCTCCCGCACATCCTCCCAATCCCCAGCCCAGTACACGACCGCCCCTCCTCGCCTTCTCTTAATTCCAAGCAGGCTAGAGACACTTCAAGAGAAGGATTGATTAGAAGTCCTGTCTGCCTTTCAAAAACGCGGAAGGTTAACTCCTCGGCAGCCTGTCTTGGCCGCCTGTCCTCCTGCAGCTGCCTGGGGAGGGCTGCACAAAGAGGGAGGAACATCAGAAGAATCTCGCACTGATTTCCCCAGCAGTTAGGAATTAGATGAAGTCATAACCAGCTCTACACTTGGCAAAGCACCTGGACACAATAGTATGCTTAATGAAATGATTAAATGTCTCTGCAGCGGAGCCCCATTTCATTTATTTAACTTTTATTGACCTCTAATGAATGTCTGCCAAAATACTAGCACAGCATGGAAAAGCACGAGGGAGGCATCTGCCACCAGGCAAGGTTTAGACTGACCTTGTGGTCCCTTCTTTCTTCCCCAAGCCAGAGAACCCCATGCCATCGTCCTCAATCTTTCACCCACGTCCCCTGTAGACAATTGAATGGATACTGAACTGAAAAAAACAAAACAAAAAAAACCCACAAAAAAATCCCCCCCAAACCCACACACAATAAAAGTGTTATCTTTTTCAAAGAAAACTGGTCTTGGCCAGGCAGAAATGCAGAGGGCTGTGTTCCTCAACCTTCCCACCTCTCTCAGGATGAGGCACTGCCTTCAGGACATTCGGTTGACTGAAAACCATGTGATTTGTATCTGAAAAAACATATTTCCAGAGACTTCCTCGCAGATATTCCACACACACACACACACACACACACACACACACACACTTCTTAAAAGGGTGAGTTTGGGTGGTAAAATTCATTTGAGAGACCCATCTGCTTTATCCCTCCTGCAAGATCATATTAAGGGCTTTGAGAAGTCCTAATGCAAATTTCCCAAACTTACTTACGTTAAGAACACTTTTTTTTTTTTTCACCAAACACCTATTAACACCAGGGAACCTGGCTGAGAAAAGTTATTGCCCAAAATGCCATAAGATGTTCTGATAAAAAGAGTGTCTGCTCCCTTATTCTATTCAGCTAACTTAGAATCAGTGAAGGGTGAAGACAATGAGGAATTGGGGGTTTTTCCGGGCTCCCTGCCTGCTTCTCCCTGGCACCCAGCTCGGGATGTGGGAAGAAACGATGACATCTTCCAGCCACGCTGGTGGGGGGGGGGGCTTGGGGGTGCCGAGGAGGATGGGTTGCAGAAACCCCAACCAGAGCTCTGCCATTGACTAGCCGGCCACCCCTAGATCAGCAGAGTCCATCTCCCCAAAGTTAGCACGTATGGACCTATGATGACATAGCTTTTCTAGAACATAGTTTTTTCCTCTTTCCTCTCATGCTAGTTTGCCAGAGATTTATTTTTCCCAAATATCACAACTGAATTAAAAACATTTTTTTTTAAATTTATTTTAGAGAGAGAGAGCGCATGCGCGAGCAGGGGGCGGGGCAGAGGGAGAGGGACACAAGCTGCCTCCCCGCTGAGCACGGAGCCCCACTTGGGGTTCCAACCCACCACCCAGAGATCATGACCTAAGCCAAAACCAAGAGTCGAATGCCTAACCGACTGAGCCACCCAGGCGCCCCTAAAAACATTTTTTCTATCCCTCCCCCACTTCTGTACCACATCCCCATCCTTCTCCAAACTCACGTTTGGGACTAGGGGGCAGCTATGGAAAACTTCCAGTCATTTCAAGGGTGTCAGCCACCAAAAAAGAAAAGGGGGGGGGAGCCTGCAAGGAAAGTCGCTTTCCCTCCTCAGCTTAGTGCCTCGGCCTGCACTACTGCGGAATTAGATTAAGCGCCGACTGCCCCTGTGGGGCGCTCTCCCCGCCGCCGGGGGAACAGAGAAACTACGGAGTCAGCAGCTCAGACTCCGGCCCCTCCCCCACCTCCCCGCACAGCGCGCTGCGTTGTCATCTGGAGCGTGTGCGCTCATTCTGATTCTTTATGCCTTGTTATTCTGTCCATTTCTTAATCTATTTATGCTGACTTTATTTTTAGTGCGCCTATTGTGACAGCAAATCCCGAAATTGCCTCGGCTGCTGTCTGAAAATGGCCGTTCCCAAACCGTACTGCAGACCCCGACTAAAATAATGGAAGCCCCAGGCGCTTTCTGGCGGCCGCGCAGCTGCCCGCGCCGGGAGCTGCATATCAATTCTGCCCTCGGAGGGCTTGCCGGGGAGGCCGCGGGGAAAGCAGCGTGCTGTCACATCGAGAGCAGCGTCTGTCTCGCTGGGAATGCTCGCTTCCTCCCCTTTTGGAGGATTTCTTCAAACATTAATAAATTCCCTCCCCTCTCCCTATCTTTTGTTGGCAAACTATAAAAAATGCAAATGATCCAGAAACCAATTAATTTTTAGAAGGTTGCAGCTGTTTTGCCGTATTCACAAGACATGGTGGGCACATTTAGGGTGTGTGTCTGCGAAAGCACACACGTGTGGAAGGCATCATCCGACCGCTCGTCGCGGACGCGTCAGATCTGTAGATACGAGCCGTCCTTCCGTCAGCCTCGTCTATGCCAACAGATCCGTTGCAGAGTGCGTTCCGCGCCCAAAGAATCGGGAGTTGCTAAGGGGCACGCAGAGGCCAGAAAGCAGCCACAAGATGTATCCCCCCCTACCCCCCCCCCCCCCCCCCCACCCGTCACACAATAAAGCGTCACCTCCTGGGACCGAGGAAATGCTCCTTGGGGAGGCAGAGGGGCTGGCACTCGCTTTCTTCAGGCAGGCTGGGTCCCAGCCACCACCCACGCCAGGGCTCCACTGTCTTAAGTCCCAGGGACTTTTAGGGCTAGAGCTGCTGCCCCCTCTGGGGGAACTTGGTTAGAGTCAGAGCTCCTAACTGAATCAAGCATCCAAGTCTGTTCTGGTGCTTCTCCGAATGTCAAAGTAGTGTTCCTGCAGGAGAACACCGTCAGCTTCCCTCCACCTCTCACTACATCATCCCACAGTGTTCACGGCCCACCTAGAGCCGCTCCCCACTGTTAGCATTTCACCTCGCCAGGAGCAGCTGGATTTGGTTGAGGGAGAGGGATAGGGGTTCCATGCTGTGCACCCCCCAATGTACACTGTGCTTGATCTCAGCACGTCACTGTGATTCCATGATGCTTGGAGACTGGGCATGTGACCCAGTTGTGGCCAGTGAGACACAGGGCAAGTCTGCTGATGGGGCTTCTGGGAAAGACTTTTTTTTCTGCTGACTAGACAAAGGCAAGTCAGGAAACAGCCTTTCTGCACCTCTGCCCCCTTCCCGCCCTTAAGAACACTTTTGTGTGCCGACGTGATGCTGGTGCTTGGCAGTGTCCTGTGACCGCGAGGTGGCAGGCCTGGGATGGTGGAGTGGGGCACTGGAAAGCCATCAAGCACCTGCACCCATCCTGGACCAGCCGATGTCCAGACTGCTGGCCATGTGCGATAATGACCTCTCGTCACCCCTCAGTCAGGTGTCTCGTGACTTGCGGTCAGAAGCATTCCTGACTGACACAAGCTTCTCTGGGTCGGAAGGGACCTCACAGCTTTGTCATCTGGAATCATGGCTATGAGCTGCTTGGGTTCCTGCTCTAACGTGCCCACGGGGTGATCTTCTAAACTGCGCTTAAACAAGCAAAGAAGAGGACCTGCTTTCTCCTGGAGCTCCTGGGCTACACTGGGTGCCTCTGCCGGGAAGTCCTCAAGTGAGGAGAGAATCCAGTTTGCTTGTGTTCTGGAGGGAATGGCACTGGAGAGACCGGCATGGAGGCCGCTCCCACAAGAGATGCCAGGGCAGGGGCTGAGCCCTCCTGTGAAGAGGAGGGGGTGATGTCAGGCTTATTGAAATATAATTCACATACCATACAACTCACCCGTTTATATGCACAATTCAGTGTTTTTTAGTTCAGAGATGTGTGCCACCATCATGAGTCAATTTTAGACAATTTTCATCACTTGAGAAGAAACTCCGCGTCCTTTAGCGATTGCTCGTCTACTCTCCACCGCCCCTCCCTCCCCCAGCCCTAAGCAACCACTAATCTTTCTATCTCTATAGATTTCCCTATTCTGGACATTTCATAAAACGGAATCCTACAATACATGGTCTTTGTGGCTGGCTTCTTTCACTCAGCATCATGTTCTCAAGGTTCATCTACATTGTAGTATCAGTACTTCATTTCTTTTTTATGGCCCCAAACTATTCCATGGCATAGATATTCAGCCTTGTTACTTTTGGTAGTTACATTCTATAAAGTCACCACGATCACTGAATTAGCAACCACTGCGCCATTGCTGCTAGGGGGTGCGGGCTTAGGTTTCTGCAAGCCACTGGTCACAACATTGTCATCAATCAATACATAACCTCGTTTTATACGTATTTCTGCCTAAAGACACCTTCTTTAATGTATATTATTGGTTCATTAACATTGAACTCATGGCCAACAACACTATACCTCGTATCTGAATAAGTGGGGGATGGGGAGGGTGTGTTACAGAGAGAACTCTTAGCATAGACACACGTGTATCAACCCAAAGTTGGCCCTGATGAGGATGACCAAGTGCCCTGGTGGGACTTTCAGGACTAAAACCAGATAGTCCGGGCAAAGCGGGATAGTTGACTCACCCCACCTGCCTCCCTAGGTCTTCTGTGCGTCCATAGGTTTCACTCCTACCCTTTGGAATGACACAAAGATGATCCTCTTTTTTCACGAGAAGACCTTTCCATTGTTTGAAGACACATCTTGGGTCCTCCCAAGTCTTCTCAGGCTTGACATCCTCAGTTTCTTGAACCTTCTTTTTTTTTTTTTTTTAAGGTTTATTTATTTATTTGAGAGAGAGAGAGAGAAAGAGAGAGCAGGGGTGGGGAGGGGCAGAGGGAGAGGGAGAGATCATCTCAGTCTCGCTGCTGAGCGTGGAGCTGGACGTGTGGCTCCATCTCACAGCCCGAGGTCACGACCCGAGCCGAAATTAAGAGTCAGACGCCCAACCCACTGAGCCATCCAGGCACCCCATCTTGGATGTTCTTCACACTGTGCACTGTAGCAGAGGTTGCTGGCTGATGACCGAGCTTCTCTTCTTCTGGGCTCGTGGCCAGACTGCACGTCCCACCCTCTCCTGAAGGTCGCTGTGGTCACAGGATGCGCGGAGCAGAGAGCGTGGGGTCATTTCCACACCTGGCCGGTACCTACCTTCACAGGCTCCGTGCTCTTCGGCATGCAGGGAGACACCGTGCACTGCTGCTGGAGGACGGCTGACCCCCACTTAGGAACATCGATTACGTGAGCAAGTACGAAGCTGTTGTGTGCTGTCTCTATGGCTAGGGCCTTATCTGTTCCTGCAGCTAGCATCACTTGGATCCACATGCTTCCAAGCCCCTACATTCCCAGCTCCCTTTCTATTCCTGCCTGTCTATACTCCTTTTACAGTGGGCACCCCAAATTGGCCCGGGTGTGGTTTGTCTGTCCAGGACTAAGGCTGATGTTCTCCCTCTTCTTCCAATCACCCATATCTAGGGATATAGGGTGAGATGACATAAGCTTTTTTGGGAGGGGTTGACGTTGTGGTTGACCTCTATGTAACTTACTACCGAACAGTCCCCCAGGTCATTTCCCCCCTGTACCACTGAGAGATGTGGTTGTTTTGTGTTTTTTTTAAGATTTTATTTATTTATTTGAGAGAGCACAAGCAGAGGGAGGGAGCAGAGGGAGAGGGAGAAGCAGATTCCCCTGCTGAGCAGGGAGCCCGATGCGGGGCTCAGTCCCAGGACCCCGGGATCATGACCTGAGCCGAAGGCAGACGCTTACCTGACTGAGCCACCCAGGCGCCCTGAGAGACCGTGTTTTTCTCACCCTGCACAGCTGGGGGCTTGGGGACACAATGTCAGCTTCACTGTTAAATTCACCCATCGCCATGACTCAGTGAGATGTTCTGGATCCTGTTCTGTCCGCTGGTGCGTTTACTCCTCCCACCCTCAGTGCCCCACCTCCCTGTTACTCACCACCAGGATAGCTGTGGTAATAACACCCAACACCCAGATGCTAAATTCTAGACGCTTTGCGAGTCTCAACTCTTAACACTCTCAACAACTCTGAAGGCAAGACTATTATGACCCCCATTATATAGCGGAGTAAACTGAGGCACAGAGAAGTTAAATAACCTGCCCCACCCAGGATAATTAGCTGGTAGCAGAGCTGGACTTCATTTGGACCTCAGAGCAGTTTAGCGCCAGCCTGGATTCTTAAGTCCTAGGCTAATACGTTTCCTATGCCCTGGTCATGTCTGCATCCAGGCGTTACACACATACAGAACAAGGAGGTGCTAAGGACAGCGGGGGCCCTCCCCTGAAGAGCCCTTTGAACTACACCCATCTGCTTCCGGGGCACCTTTTAGGGGCAGTTGTTCACCTAGTCACTCAGCCTTCAGATGACAGTTACCTCTGCTGGAAGCCTGTGCGTCGCCTTCTTACCCACAGGGATTTCAAAGGAGATGAGGATCTGTGCCCAGAAAAAAAAGAATGGACTCAGAGTTCTGCAAGCTTGAGGCCCCCTGAGCACAGCAGCCCAGAATCCTTAAGGACTTTCTGCCAAAACTCAAGGGAACGACCTTGAGCTTGCCTTCCTGGGACCAGGGGTGTTGAAAGAGGCCAGACTCAGAACTACAAAGATAGACCAGGTGCAGCTCTGAAAGCCTGGCCATTATTCCCAGTGTGTCAAACTGAAAAGAAGTATTGAGAGTGCGTGCTTATAATTTATCTAACAGTATATGGTGAGGACTCAGAAATGTATACCCCCGCAGAAGGATCAATCTTGCTCTCTAGATCACTTACTGAGGGTGTTCTGTGCTGAGCACGTGCTCAGGCGGACTGCACAGAGCGATCGTTTCCCGGCTTTCCACAAAGTAATGGGCCAAGCATTATACAAAGACGTATAATCCACAAGCTTGACCCTTGTCGAGATTATTTTCTTATCACTGTACGCCTTGAGTGTTGGAGAAAGATGAAAGGAAATTGAGAACTGGCTTCCCCAGTGGTGACAGCAGAGGCCACCAGTGGCAGGATGGTGAGCTGGTTACACGGGGAGCCCTGAGCCTGCAGCCACACGCAGCTCATGCCGGTTCCTATGGGCGGTAAGGACTGCCTTCAGCAAGCAGATGCTGTGGCTGGGATTGAAAGTGGTTCCAGAGCCGTGCCCGTGGTAAAGCTCTTCTAAAAGCTTCCTGTCCTTTCCGCTTATCCCAACCTCTCCAGGCCGGGCAGGAGGGGCGGTGAGTGATTGAGTCTCTACCAGGTCAAGGATGGGTTTCAGTAACTGATCGCTTGCAAAGAACAGCAAATCCTGCTAAAGAGCCTGGAAAATCAACTGACTCACTTTGCATGTTCTGTCCTGGAGTCTGAAGATGTCAGCAGGGCTGGTCCCTTCTGAGGGCTGTTGGTGGGGAGAACCTGTTCCAGGCCCTTCTCCTTGGCTTGTAGATGCTGGCTTCCGTCCACATCATGATCTCCCTGTGTGTGTGTCTGGGTCCAGAGTTCCCTTTATAACACGGACACCAGTCATAGTGGTTTAGGGCCCTTTCTACTGAACTCGTTTTAATGCAATCACCTCTTTAAAGGCCCATCCCCAAATGTGGTCACATTCTGAGGTACAAGGGGTTAGGACTTCAACATATGAATTTTGGGGTGACAGAATTCAACCCTTAACACCCCTTTCTCCACCTCAACATTCTCTTACCTTTTTTTTGGCTTCCTTTACTTTATTTAAAGCATTTGTTAGTACCTGCAATCATTTCATTTATGTGTTTGGAAAGTATCTTTCCCACTTGAATGGAACGTCCCTGTGTACAGGGGCATTTTCTCCCCTGGGGGTCTGGCACATTTTCGCAGTAAGCGAATCTGGCTCTCATCTGTGCCTCTCGGTGGCCCACTCCCCCTTCTAGTGACCGCAGCCGCATGCCCAACCCACTTCGTCCAGGGGAGTGCAGCCCTGGCTGCCTAAGCCTCCAGGAAACCCACTGGGGACAGAGAGGAGAGGTCCAAACCTGCCCCAGAAAGCCTAGGAGGTGACGGAGGGATGACAGCCTTTCTCTTTCCTCGTTGTCACCTCATTATTTTTCAGGTCTTGGCCCCCTGCCAGAAATAACAGGATGGAAAGTCTATCACACAGCTCATTTTAATCCACATTTCTCTGTGATGTCTTCACTGATGATTATTTATTTTCCATAATAATATCACTAATATTTTTGAAGAGTTATCTTCTGCATTTATCAGCCAAAATGCCAGGAGCAGGTAAACTGGGAGAGAGCCACTCAGGCCTGGGCCAGCTGCTGTGTAATCGGACTGAGATTAAGGAGGTGCTGCTCAGGTTGCAAGCCTGAGACTCTCTGTGGCACCAAGGTCTTTCTGGAAGAAAGTTCTCCTTCTGTGGAGGAGTCAGGAGCTCAGGAGTGACCCTGAGCAACCAGCATGCTCATTATGCTTCACAGAATTACCATCACTACCACCACCATCACCATCATCATCCTCATCACCACCATCACTACCACCATCACCACCATCATAACCACCACCATCATCATCACCATCACCACCATCATAACCACCACCATCATCACCACCATCACCATCACCATCATCATCATCACCATCATCATAACCACCACCATCATCACCACCACCTCTACCATCATCATCATCACCATCACCTCCATCACCATCATCACCACCACCACCGTTGTCATCATCATCACCACTGCATTTACCAAGTGTCCACTCCATACCAGGTCCGCTATTAAGTGCTTCACCCATACGATCTTCTAGAAATAGCACTGTAAGGCCAAAACAATTTTTTTGTTTTGTCAAAGAGGTGATAAACCAGTACCAGTTATGAAAATACAGGTGCTCAAACAGAGCACCTAGGATCCTCACCACCACGCATGTAGCCAACAACCAAGAACCTCAGTGACACCTGATGAGTGTGTCATTTACAAGCTCAGCGTCTGCACTTGGCTTGGAGTCGCTGCTCTAGGCTGGGCATGGCTGGGAGCCTCCGCTTCTCCCTGCAGAGCTCAGGGATGACTCGGCTCCAGGTGTGTGCGTGCTGGGCCCAGGCTCAAGGGGCAGCAGCGGCTCCAAAGAAGCTTTTTCTCACAGTGATGGCAAAAGTGCAAGAAATCAAATGGGACAGACAAGTTCTCCTCAGAACCATCATGTGTGGCTCTGCCCAGATGCCTGCTTGCCTAAGCGAGCCATGTGGGCAAGCACGAAGCCCGTGGAGCAGGGATGCCTAGCTCATCGTCATGTGTCCCTGAGGACCTTGGCGGTTTGCGATACAGGGAGTGTGGCTACCTGACCCCCTTCCTTCCTCTTCCATGCAGTGGAGGGGTGTGGAGCAGCCCAGGTGCCATGAGGCAGTCTAATAAGGACTCAGTTTCTGTTCCTGTCAACTGCCGCCTTTGTGGCCTCAGACAAGCCAGTTAACCTCTCTGGGCTTCCGTGTCCGTGTATGTAAAATCAGGGTAATAATGGCCCAGAGGTGCGGGAAAGAATTAGCACCTCCAAGTCCCTGACCCACAGACAGGGGGCAGGAAACGGCAGCCTCTTCACTGCTTCTCGGTTGGCAGGCGGACTCGGGGGCAAGAGCAAAGAGAGGAGATTCTCACTACAGAGCTGGTCGCTAGAGAAGGTCAAGCAAAGAGCATGCAAAGAAGGGACAGAGGGAAATGCCCCCACGTGAGAAGGGGCGAAACCAAAGCAGAACTTGACTCCAGAGAGACCTAGGAGGTGTTTTCGGCATTTATAGACTCACGGAGCAGTGAGGATGCTTCCAGCAGAGGCAACAGAAAATCCCGCCGAAAACCGAAGCCGATGGTGCGATGTGTTACTTCACACCAGGCGTTTGCAGGTAGGGGGGCACCAGCTTCGGCCTGTGGGGCCCTGGGTTGTGCACCCACACAGTCTCGTGAGGAGGGGCGGGGAGCCAGGAAACCCGCCCGGCTGGACCCCAGGCCCACCTCTAACCAATCACTGCCAGGGAGATGAGTTTGCCCTTGGGCTTGGGCCAATCAGGAGGCAGCGCCGCGCTGGGGGTGTGTCAGGAAGGACCGTGGCGGCGTCGCCTGGGCGCCCCGGCGCGGCACGAGGCAGAGGAATGTACTGGGACCAGGGAGAAGTTGTGGGGGCGCACGGCTGGGCTGCCGTCCTGAGTGAGCGGCCAGCTGGGGCTCCGGGCACGCAGGGGCCGCGGGCCCCAACACAAGTCATCTAGACGGGTCCAAACCCCGCCCCCCCGATGCCTCCCAGTAACTGGCATCATGCGGAGCCCAGCACGGAGCGCAGGTGGGAGTGGGCTGTAGCGCTGGGTGGGGTGTGCAGGCTGTGGGCCCCTCTGGTTGCCCCCGGGCAGGAGAGTCGGGGTTCCGCCAGCCCCGCGGATGGGTGGAGGGGTGGCCTTAGGACCCACAGCTCCCCACGACTGGCTGGACCGCAGGGGCGTTCCGCGCCAGCACTGGGCAGCCACGGATGGGGAATGCCGTGCGCCTTCCACGCACCGCTTCTCGCTGTCCGCATTGGAAAGCAAGGTCCCGCGGGAGGGCTGGGTTTCCTTGACACCATCTTTTGGGGGCCTGAGGGTGAGTGGAGCTGCTGCACCTGCGGCTGCCGACGCCCTGGTTCAAGGCCGAGTCCCCGGAGCTGTAGGTGCAACTGGGGGAGAGTTTTCAGGATGTGAAAGCAAAAGGACTGCAGAGACCATGGGCCCCAATACCCTCATCCCAGAGCCATGGCTCTCCGTCCCCAGCGGGCGTTTATTCCCAGATAGGGGGCAGAGGTTGGGGGATGGAGAGGTTGGGCATCAGAGATGGGCCCAGGAAAAGGTGGATCTCAGACCTGGAGGCTCTGGGATCCCAGCTGGCAGGGAAACCTGGGATGGTCTGCTGCTTCTATAAACCGGGTGGGACAGCCTCAGCGTGTGCCCCTGCGGAACCACCCAGCACACACACCTGTAGCCAGTGCCCGGAAATGCCGGAGTCAGCAGGTCTGCCCTAGTGTCCCCATTGTTGCTGCCTGCCCCTTCTTCCTGGATATCAGTCACCTTCTAAGGGCTTCTCCAGCACCTAAGCTCCCATTCTGTCCAGCCTGGGAAGTCTTCATCAAGGGGTGTGGTGCTCTGACCCCTCAGCTCTTCTCTTCTCAATTTATGGTCTGTGGCACACGCTTGCCACTGGATACCGTCAGAGCTTAGTCTCTCAACCTCCAAATGCCCAACACTTGCTCTCAAGACAGCTGCCTCTGTGATGAGATTCAAGAACCAATTCTAATCTGAAAAACCAAGAACTCGACGCTCTTGCCTCTGGGTTCTTTTTATTTTCTGGGCAGGGTGTGCTGCTGAATTCATGGGAAGAGGGTGATAAGTGGACACAACAAGGAAATATGCATGAAAGAAACCTCAGTTAACACCAAAGTTCATCCTGTCACCAGAATGTGAGTAAATTGAGAATTTCTTTTTTATTTGAGATGAGAGGCCAATCAGAGTTTGGGACCAAGTCGATAAAGAGTTTGTGTGGAGAGCAAGGGAAAAGATCACTCGGCTGAGAGCCGGCTAGGAGAGCGGAGTTCCAGTCTGGGGGCCGATGCTACCTGCGGGCCTCAGGGCAAGTCTTAGCCTCTCAGAGGCTCAGTGTCACCATCCATAATATGGGGGTGGACCAGATGATTGTTTTGGTGTGTTCCAGCTCTGAAGCTCTGTGTTGTTAGGATTCGTGCCAAGAATAATGAAGGTCAGAAGCCAGATTTCGGATCTTGCTGAACTGAGCACCTCTCCTTCTTTAAACTGGAAGTTTACTTTCCAGTTTCTAAATCTGATTGTTTCCGTAATTGTTGGGCACTAGGTTGACAGTGGACAGCAAATGACGGCATCAGAGTATAATAGGAAAAAAGATCATGGGGCTTTGAAGTTAGACCAGCCCAGGATTTATGTTAGGAGGTGTTCAACTGAAAATAACTGATAAATACCTGAGTAACAGTGACTTCAACCATAAAGACATTTACTGCTTACTCAACAACAAGTCTGGAGGTGGGAGGTCCTGAGGTTGGTTTGACAGGCCGGCGGTCACACATTCTAAACTTTCACTTTGCATCTTCAGCTGGTTGGCTTTATACCTGTCACCTCATGGATCTTTAAAGGCTGTCCCAGGCCACACATCTGACCTTCCCACAACATGCCCACCGGCAGGAATGAGAGGTGGAGGCGTCCAAGGGCATTTGTTCTCGAATTGTTCACCCCTTTCTATCGGGGAGAAGCTCTTTCCCAGAGGCCCCTGATCCCACAGTTTTCTCTCCCATCTCATTGGCCCAGAACGGGTCCCATGCTCACTCCCACACCAACCGCTGGCAAAGGGCGACAGGGTTCTGGTGACCGGCTAAGACCCATTATAATGCTCACAGGATCCGCCACCTGGTTTTTAAAATTTGGGCTTCATTTAAGTGTCTGTGTGATCTTGAACCTGTCACTCAGCTCCTCTGTGCCCCATTTTCAGCATCTGGAAAATAGGGGGCTGTGGGAAGGACTAAGAAAATGTGTGGAAGGTCTCTAGGGCATTTGACCCTCCCACATGCGTACCAGGCACTCAGGAAATGGTAACTCTTGTGCTTTCTAACACTACTTTGGATGACAGAGAGGGTAGCCTTGCTGAGCTGTCTTGTCCCAGTTTTTAATTTCGATAAACTCTCTTTCCGTGACAAGACACGCACGAGCTTGCCAAAGTCAACACGTTGGCTCCATGTTTGCCTCTGCTGCGCTGCTGCTCTAACCGGCTCTGGGCTGTTTTGTACATATTGGTTTGGACAGTAGCTACTGCACATTTTGTCTTCGGATTTCTTCTGGGGGAGATTTAGCATCTGGCAGTGTGGCCTCTGACTGTGACGAGTCTCTGGCCAGCACTGTCCTGGGCGTGAGCTGGGGTGAGACCTCTGTGAGGAGAGAGGAAGGGCGTCCACAAGAGGGGCGCTGACTCCCCCGGAGAGGGCACCGGCCGTGTTCCCACGGGGTTGGCCAGGGCGAACTGCCAGTCAAGCAGAGGTTCTAGGGCTTCCGTCCCCTCACCGCCTGCAGCCAATCCATCGGCTCTCTCTACAACCTGCCGACCTCCCGCCATCTCTGCTCGTCTGGTCCCAGGCCAAGCAGCACCCCTGGTCCCCCTGCACCTGCCCTCACCCCCTCAGCCTAGGCTCCTCCCAGCAGCCAGGCCATGGTTCGAGGAGGAGCACCACGTCACATCTTGCTGCAGCTTGGGCCCTTCCCACGGCTTCCATTGCAGGTGGAAGAAAATCTAAGACGTCAAGGTCTGACCCTGCCCCCCTCTCAATGCCGTCCTCACTCAGGGCCGGCTTCACAGCGCCCCATCTCGAGCATGCAGGGCCCCAGGCTTGCTTCTTACTCTGCTGTCGCCGTCTGGAAGTTCATAATAATTTCTGAGCGAGGGCCTACATGAATTATGTCCGGTCCCCGCCACCTGCCGCACTCGGCTCTCTTGTTGCTGGAACACCCAAGTGTCCTCGTCCTCCTGAGCTTTGGCGGTTTCGCCAGCGCTCCGTGTGGTCACTGCCTTCTCAGCGAGCCAGCCTCAGAGAGGACCCCCACCCACACTCCCTGGCTGCCCAGCTGTGCGTTTTCCACCCAGCACCCAGCCTCCCGTCCAACCATCTTCGGAGGCTGAGGTCTCAGGGCCCCTCCATTACGCTCGATGCCCGGCTTTTCCCTTTTACACCAGGGTCCCCACAGGTAGTGCCCGGCACCGAGGGAGCACTCGATACACATGTGTCACTATGCCCATTACGTATGTTCATCAGAAGGGAAGAGCATAAAACTCTGATTCCTAGGTTCTGTTTGTGGCTTGAAGGAAGTAAGTAGGGAGTTAAAAAGTGTTGTTCACAGAAAGCATTAGCTGTTCTGTGATGGCTTGGGACGGGGGTCATCTGAAGGACAGGATGAGTACAACTGTCCCTTTGGTGGTATTGGCCCCCCAGCTTCTGCATAGATGTGCTTGAATATCCTGAGTATTCGGTGAAGAACTCTGATGATTTAATAAAATTAGGAACTGAAGTAAAGAACAATGCCCAGAAGAAGAGTACCTTACATACGTGTGCACACACATGTGCATAAACATGCACATAGACACACATATGGACACGCACACACATGCATGCACAAAGACACACATAGTGTGTCAGAGACACATACCTCCCGTACATGCACACACACACAGAGACACACATACGTACGCACAGCATGCCCACAGAGCCTAAGGCAGTGTCTCTTCTGAGCAGCTGTGAGGTCTCTGCCCACAGCTGGGTGGTAGACTGAGCCCCAGATTCAGAGGTCCGACGGGGCTGCCAGGGCAGTGGCCAGTGGGCCCCGGGGAGGTACGCACCCCTCCCCAGAAGCCCCAGGCTCCAGCTGCCTCCGTCCTTGGGCCCACCAGCTTCGGGCTGAGAAGGAGGCTGGGGTGCAGATGACCCAGGGATGTCCAGCTTGCTCCACGTAGCCCAAGGAGCACCTTTGGGAGACTGGGTAGCTCCAGTGCCCGTCTCAAGGTTTCAGTCCCTTCTAGAGAAGATCTGGAGTGCATTTTAGGTTTGAAGACTAAAAATTACTCTCTTCCTTGAAGAGACCTATCACTGGCCCCAAATGGCTTGGCCTGAGACTTGACACATGAGGCAGCTTGACTCTTGGAACTCAGTGGCTTGTGTCCCCAGGGGGTTGTGAGACTCAGTGGAAAGGCGCCATCAAGTGCCCAGTGGGAGGTCCTGGCACGCGACGAATGCTCAGTAAATGGTGGCTTATCACTCATTTGGCTTGGTTGAGAACAACAGAATATACCCGGGCTAGTTTAAGCTGAAAGGACATGAATAGTTATTGGCTGGTCCACAGAAGCCTCGCAAGGGCTGGGGAAACAGAGCAAGGCTGACCTTCCAGCATCAGCACCTAAAATCACTGTACACACCAGCTGTCAGTCACTCAGCCCCATTGCCATCTCAGCTGCCACCAGCTGCCACTTCTGCTCTGGGGACCGGACCTGGCGGCCCAGAATGGGCTCTAGAGCCCCAGCCACCGTCTTCACCTGAAACTGGGTGCGTTTGCCTCACCAGGGCCAGCAAAACAGGAGCCCCCACATGGCTTACCTTTGAATTGAGGGCTTGCGTGATCATGTCTGATGGACGGGCCAGAAAGCAGGTCTTCCTAGCTGCAAGGGAAGCTGGGAATCGAATCAAGACCCTCAGCATGAAGATTTCCTCAAATGTAGAAAAGTGGTTCAGACAATAATGTAGCTACAGATGAGACAGATGGACGCTACAGGGAGCTTGGGCACCAAAAGAAAAGGAAACTTCAAAACATAGACTTCACCTAGGCCAAGGTCTTGGTTCCTCTGTCCAAGACCCATTTGGCATCAGTCTTTGTGGCGGTAATAACATGGTGTCCCATGGGGAAAGACTGTGGCAGGACTGGGTGACAGCACTGGGCATGTGGACAGCCTCTGCCGCCCAGTGAGGTCTGGGGCTGGGGTCATACAGGGCAAATGTCCCAGTTACCGGGCTTTTGCAGCTTCTGATGGCCCCTGCTTTGAACCCCAATCAAAGTACTAGTGGTGCAATTTCTCCAACAGGCTAGGAGGCCAGTGTATGCCACCCAAGGGAAATAATAATAAAAATGATCATCGTCCTAATTTGCATCGTGCCCGGCACTGAACCAAGCACTTTAAATCTCTTTTCTCTAAATACTCCCAGTAACTCAGCGAGGGAGGTTTATTACTACCCCCACTTGACAGGTGAAGACACTGATGTGCAGAGAGGCTAAGTAAGTCTCCCAGCAAGTATGCAGAGGAGCTGGGATTCGAACCCAGGCCCTTAGCCACTGCCTGGTGCTGTTGCTTTACAAGCTGTGGATGGGAATTCTCAGTCTCACTCCCAACCTAGCCACACATACTACCATATAAAGGCCACAGTGGGTCACATGAATTATTCACAAGGTCCAGTATGACAACACTGGGTTTGAAGGGGAAGTGGTTGTTCTCCAAAGGGTAGGACTATCCCCTAAGGATCCCACAGTGTTCCTCCCTCATCGGGGGGAGTTGAAAGCGGGGGAGGGCTCCTTACAGCCAAACTGTCAGAGGAAGAGGGTGAACCCCTCCCGTCTCTGAGGACACAGCTCCTTCCAGGGCTGAATAGGGCCAGAAAGCAGGTCTTTCCAACCAGGAGGCCCAGAGGCTTGACATACAAAGTGCAAGGCCACTTTGGCCAGGAGCCAGGTCTCCAGAGAGAGGTCGTCGCCCAAATTGCAGTTTCTTTTTTTTTTTTTTAAAGATTTTATTTTTATTTATTTATTTGAAAGAGAGAGAATGAGAGAGCATGAGAGGGGGAGGGTCAGAGGGAGAAGCAGGCTCCCTGCCGAGCAGGGAGCCCGATGCGGGACTCGATCCGGGGACTCCAGGATCATGACCTGAGCCGAAGGCAGTCGCTTAACCAACTGAGCCACCCAGGCGCCCTAAATTGCAGTTTCTGTGGTTGGAAAATTGTTCTAGCTCATCCCGAACCACAGCTTGCCTGGTAACTGGGTCAGCTCACGGTAGAAGCTCCGAGTGTAAAGTACTTCGGACTTGTTTGTTTGTCTGTTCATTCATGCTCTGACTTGTTTTTAGAAAATAATTTGTTGGGGCGCCTGGCTGTTGCAGTCGGTTAAGCGTCCGACTCTTGGTCTCAGCTCAGGTCATGATCTCAGGGTCGTGAGTTCAAGCCCTGTGTTGAGCTGCACATGGGGCACAGAGTCTGCTTTAAAAATAAAAAAAGAAAAAGAAAAGAGAAAAGAATTTGCAGGATATAAGAAAACAAAACATGAAGTTTATATGTATTTAAAAGACCCAGGAGAGTGAAAAAAAAAAAAAAACCTCAAGACGAGGATAAAATTGGAACACAAATATGCAAGCCACAGGGGTCGGCCTGAGGAGCACATGGTCAGTGGTCGTGCAGGGGCTTCGAGATTCCTCCTGCAGGAGCGAAGAGGCTTCCATCAACTACCTGACTCACAGATGCTCTCGCGTCTCCCGGCTCCTGCCCGTGTCTTTCCAGGTCAGAAGTCCTGTTTTTAGTCTGTTCTCATGGGGAACCTTACTCTTGCTCTCTCCCTTTCTGCCCTCATTTCCTTGCCCTTCCCTGGGTTTATTTTCAGCTGTCTTTTCTTCCTGAAGCTGCAGGGGCTGCACAAAGGAGGCCAGGCTCCCGGCCTCCGGCGCCTCCCCAGCCTGGGTGAACGGGCGGCTCAGCCCCGCCCGGCGGCCTCGGCCCGAGTGGGCAGCCGGGTTTGGAAGCCAGCGTGGAAGGGGACCCGCACCTCGAAGCCGCCGGCGCGAGATGCAGCCGAGCCCCGGCTTCTTCAGAGCTAAGGGACCACTCTGACCTCCCTCGTTACTCCTGGCTCGTTTATAATCAGCTTTTCCATTATCTTGCCGCGAAGCCCTCCCAGAATCACATTAATTGCCTCTAACTACAACTGGGTGGTTCATTTATTCTTTCTAATTTGGAAGATCCAAATGGTTTAACCCCTATTTTTATTTTAAAAGCTTTAGGGGTTTTGTAAACTTTGGAGGCCCTCAAGCCAAAGTGGCAGACACAGGCCCATGTAAGTCCAAGTGCGTGTGCACGGCGGCACCCACCGTGGCCCACGCCGTGGTACACGCAGGGCAGACCTGTTGGGTGAGTGGGGAGGTGGGTAATATGATCTGAGGGATGCTATGTAAGCAGCACTGGTTCTGTCATCACCCCCACCAATGACACTGACAGCACCACCACCACCTCCACTTTCATCACCACCCCCACCATCATCATCATCAGCTCCACCACCAACACCACCTTCATCACCATCACCTCCACCACTGACCCCACCGCCAATACCAAGACCACCCTCATCACCACCCCCAGCATCCTCATCATCACCTCCACCATCACCTTCATCACCACCCCCACCATCCTCATCATCACCTCCACCACCAACACCACCTCCACCTTCATCACCACCCCCACCATCCTCATCATCACCTCCACTACCAGCAATACCAATACCACCACCACCACCACCATCACCTCCACCGCCAACGCCATCACCACTCCCACCATCACCACCACCATCATCACCTCCACCACCACCACTAACACCAACACCACCTTCACTGCCACCACCACCACCAATACCAACCATCGCAGTTTTATTCCTTTGACCTAATCATTGCTTTCTTCGGCCATTCTCTTTGAAACCATTACCTCGGTGTCAAGTAGTGAGACTCAGACTTGCTTTTCTCAATGACTGAATGTCCCTAGGAGTAGAGCCAGGGGCTGAGGAGAGGTGAAATGAGTGTGTGAGCACACACGCATGTCTGTCTTACCCATTAAATCATGAACAAGGAAATTTGAAAAAAGGAAAAGTCTACTGACCCCTCTCCAGCAACGTCAGAGCTCTTATTGTTTACATATTCGTATCTTAACAGAGCAGATCATAAGTTTCTGTCTTAAGCAGATGATAAAAAAACTGGATTATACTGAAGATCCCTGGTTCCTGTTAAAACAGAGACTGCCGAGCCTCACCCCAGCCTTTCCTGTTCAGTAGATCTGGGCTCGGGATCGATGATTTGCATTTCTAACTGGTTCTCAGGTGCTCCAGCTGCTGGCTCTGGTACCACACTTGAGAATCAGCACAGTTAAAACACCCATGCTCACACGGCTCACACGTGCGTGCACACACTGCAAACACATGCATAAACACTTGCAGGATGGAGCAATCCTTTTTTATGTAAAAATCCCTGTCAAAATAGAGCTTGGAATGTGAAGAAATAAAAATACAATAAACTGGTGAGATAGAAATATTAAAATCACTTTAGCCAGCTGAGAAGAGTAGCATCCTAATACTGGCCCAGAGATGTGAATTTGGGGCTTCCACTGAAAATATGAAAGTTCGAGGTTAAAGGAAACAGAAGCAGCCCTGGGTGGGGGGTGGAACAATTCTAGAACATGGAGGCCACAGTGACGGGCTGGGGTGAGGCCCCGGGAAGAGAGGGATTCCTGCCCAAGGAAGAGGCCTGGAGGGCTGAGCTCCAAGGGGCAGACCAGCTTGGCCACGTTACGATATGTTGATGCAGCCACCACCCGGGTTCAGACACAACCAGCGCCCCAGGTTTGGGGGGGCGGACAGGTGGGCAACTGAGACAGAGGCCACCCTGGGGCCTCTGGTGGCCTGGGCTCGGAGCCGCCCCGGGGTGTTGCCAGGATTAAATGAGCTACACTGCATGTCTGCTTTAAAGTGCTCTTCTGGCTAAAGGGCCCGAGTGCAGATGTCTGCCCCTGCAGGGAAGAACAGGCCGCTTAAAGTCGTGTGTAACTATGTGTTCCTTTGTCCCAGACTAGAAAGAAGAAGTGTGGGAGGGCTGTGGGGTCGAAGCCCCTGCCCTGCCCCAGTCGTCCACCGCCTCCCCCTCAGCGCCTGGGACGCCCCTTCTGGTGGGCTGTTCATCCGAGGGCCTTTCCATTTCCAGACCTGCTAAAGGTACAATTGTCCCCAGCGCTTAGGTAAACACCAGGCTGTAGCTTCCAGGCCTGCGCGCCCCTGTTGCCCACCCTGATCTGGGATGTTCAGGTTAGCCCCTCGCCCTACAGCCCAGGAGTAGTTTTTAAGCTATTAAATCAACCTTCCAAACATCCAGGGAGCAGCCAGAAAATGCAGGTGTCAAAATAGACCAGGTTTGGGGACCTCAGTATTCAGATGGAAAGAACCCTCATTTGAAGCCAATCCTAATGGTTCTAGACACACAGAATAGGGGCTTTTACCAAGAAGATATCCTAAGACCTCAAAATTTCTTGAAACAGACCCTTCCTTGCCCTCACGTCACATCCAGGACGTTAACGCAGGTCATGTCCTCTGGGTCAGAGGGGGTCTGCTTGAGTGGGTTTCCTACACCTGCTGCACCTAGACACCCCCCCAGGGGATTGTTTGGAAATCTCAGTGCCCGGAATGCACCCCAGACCAATGAAGTCAGATCTCTGAGGGGTGACCTGGCATGTGCATTTTCCAATGCCCCAGCTGATTCTAATGGGCAGCCAAGTTTGAGAGCCAGTGGCCTGGTCTTGTTCAGGGTGAGAGAACCCTGGTGAGCTTCTTCCTCCACCTGCTGGCTCTGTGGCTTCAGGGAAGCTGCCTGGAGCCTGAGTAGCTCAGTGCCCTCACCTGCGAAGTGGGTGAGTCAGGTTTCCTTCACAGGGTTGTCATGGGCATGGCAGGGAATGTGTGAACGTACCCAAGGCACGGTGGTACCTGGTGAAAGGGAGATGCTATTATTTGTAATTTAAGAAACTGAGGCGCAGGGGCTTCATGTACACCTGTGTCTGGGTCCTGTTTCCCATGTGGAAAGTGAAACAGTCAGAGGAGAAAATGTCTCCGGTTCCTTTGAGTTCCAACACTCTGGAATTCTGCAGTCAAAAGGGCTGAAATGAGTCATGTCTTCCTCCCCACCTCCCGCCCCCCCAAACCTGGGAAAATGATCTGAATCCATGTTCAGCAGAATAAAGCAAAACAGCACATCACCTACTGAGTGATTCTCCTCCCCACCTCCCCGAGTGCTCTGGGCCCCTCATTTCTGTTGCCTCTCCACCTCCTGCCCTTCTTTGTCACCAGGCCTTTCATGTCTGGGGCAGAAAGGACAGGGCCTAGGAGTGACCAGTCAAGGCCATGACCCCCAAGGCAGTGCTGCAGGCAGACCAAGGCTGGGGGGCTCTTGGACCCCAAGAGAGGGTGTTGACAAACATCTGGAGCAGGGATACTGGACCTTCGTGCTATTGACATTTGGGGTGGCTAATTATTTCTGGGGGCTGTCCTGTGCATCATGGGGAGTTCAGCAGCATCTCCATGCACTAGATGCCAGGAGCAGTCCCCCCTCATGACAGTTAAAAGTGTCTCCAGACATTGCCACATGTCCCCAGGGGGGCAAAATCACCTGTCCCCCCCCATCCCAACACCACTGATCTGGCGGCCCATCTTTCCTGTCCCACATGCAGAAAGAATGATGTTCCTACATGTGTCAGTAAGATTCATTTTGTATTGCTCATATTTAAAGTCACACAAGAGAGAAGAAGCGCTCTCCAAAGGGCAGAGTTGTTTCAACTCAAAGGTGGGCAGGGAAGATTAGAGAAAAGGTACAGGAATGGGGTGTTCTTCAGAGTGCTCTTGAAAGGGACAGAATGAAGCCTTGAGAGCTGCGGTGGGGAGGAGACCTCACCAACAGAGTTGACTGAGGGTGTGAGCAATGCTGGCCTCGGGGGCCCATGACCCTCCTGCTCCCAGAAACTTTCCCAGTCAGAGCCCTTGGCTGGGCAGGGCCTGGGGACTCCTGGGTGTGTTTTTCACTGCAGCTCCTCATAGAGAGATGTTCCCCTTGCATTGAGTGGAAAAGCAGGTGACGGGCGCTTGGGTGGTTCAGTAGTTAAGCATCTGACTCTTGATGTCGGCTCAGGTCATGAGCTTGGGGTCCAGGGATGGAGCCCCCTGACCAGCTCTGAGCTCAGTGTGGGGTCTGCTTGTCCTTCTCCCTCTGCTCCTCCCCCCACGTGCTCTTGCTCAAATAAAAAAAAAAATCTTAAAAAAAATAAAAAGGTGACAGAGGTCAGTGAGAGGATGTGATTCCTATTTTGGAAAAATAGTATGTATCTCTCTACACACACACACACACACACACACACACCCGGGGCAAAATGTGACTGTAGATGCACCAAGATGTTAGTATGGTTAGGGGCAGAAACTGGGCTTTCAGGTGGCTTTTTTCACTCATTCGCTTGTCTGTCATTTTTCTACACTGAACATTGTAGTTACTGGGAGGAAGTAAAAAATCACTCAAAGGCAAACAGTTGGGAAAAGGCACGTGAAAACCCAAATTGCCAGAAACAGCGCCTGGGACACCAAGAGGCGGTTAAGAGAGGTGGGCCTGCCCCCTGCAGCGAGGGACCCTCAGTGCGGAGGCAGCGCGACGTGCCGCCCCGGCGGGGAGGGGGGCGCTTCTAGAAAGGAGAGCGCGTAGAGGGTCCGAGAGCGCGGAGGGCAGTGCGCTGGGTCGGGTGCAGCCAGGGGCCTCGTCAGGGGCGCGCAGACGCTGCGCACCTTCGGGGACCTCGGTCCGGGCCTGGGGGGCGGGAGGAGGGCAGACCGCGGACACGGACCGCGGGCGGATCCCGTGACCACGCCTCTGGGCCGCGGGGGTCCGGAGGGGGCCCCGTGGGCGCCGGGAGCCCCGGACGGCCCCGGTCGCGGGATGGGGGCGGAAGAAGGAAAGAGAGCAAGGCCTCGTTCCGGCCCATTCCGCGGAGGACTGGCGGGACTCGGGGACCAGGGCGGCGGCTGCCCCCGGCTGCGAGGAGCCTGCGCCGCGGCCGCCGAGTCCCCAGACCGACAGCCGCCGCCCCGGCCCCGGCCCCCGACGGCGCCCCGGGCCCGCCACACGCCGCGGCCGCGGGGCCCGGGCT
>NC_058410.1:10302943-10385514 GCF_002201575.2 Neomonachus schauinslandi | reverse complement strand
GAGGGCAGGAGAGGCTGACCTCGGCGTCGCACGGGGTCCCCCGACGTGAGGACATGTGCTCAGCATCTACAGCATGCGAAGTGCTGAGTGCGAGGGGGGCACGGGGAGGCGGAGGAGAGCGACGTGGACCCGACTCCTCCGGGAGCTGGCGCGGTGTGAGAGGGACAGGCGGGCAAACCAGCTCAGTGGGACGGCTGTGGGTAGTACAGGTGGCCGCAGAGAGCGGGCTCTGGGTCAGCTGGTGGGAGTGGAGTGAAAGGGTTGGGGGGGGGCATGTAGCCGCTTCCTGGGGCAGCTGCAATGGAAATGTACTTCCTCAAGGAGAAATTGATTCTGGAGGCCAGAAGCCACACTCTCTCTGTCTCCAGGGGTCTTTGTTCCATGCCCTTCTCTTAGCTTATGGTGTTACCAGAAATCCTTGACGTCCAAAGACTTGGAGACACATCTTTCCACTTTCTGTCTCCAGCCTCACATGGCCAGCTTTCTCCTGTGCACCTGTGTCTCTTCCCCTGTTCTTAGGACACCCGTCATACTTGATAACATCTGTGAAGTCTCTATTTCCTGGGTGTTCAGGAATGTCCAGAGAGGAGCTCGGGGCTCCACTCCAGAGGCCGAGAAAACAGGGAGAGCCGGATGATCTCATCTAATCTGAGCGGCCCCGGGGAAGGCGGGACCCACAAAGGAAACACTTCCAACAGGTGGAGGCTGTGATTCTGGAAGGAGGCAGTTGGGGCCTGTCTCCTTCCCCACGAGGGACTGGACTTAGGGACTGTTTGGGGTTTAGATCAACAATATACTATAGGCAATAATTTTTTATTCCCAAAATTTAAAAAAAGGGCTTAATCACTTTTTCTCGTTAGAAGAGTGATCCATGCTCACAGGGGAGAAAACAAATCAAACAGTACCAAGAATATAAAGAAGGTTTTAAAAATCACCCAAACCTCAGCACCCAGTGGTAACTGCAGGCAAACAGTTTGATGACACGTCTCACATTGAGAAGAATGCCACATGGCCAGCCTTCCTGAGCTGTGGCTTTTGCCAGCACTTACTAAATTTTGTTTTGTAGATTCTTGTTAAGACTGTGCTTCTCTCAAAATTTGACCAGCAATTAGGATTTGCCTCTGCAAGTGGCAAGAGCTTTGCTCATGTAGCCCAGAAGATGAGGAAAGTGGCATCTTTCTCTGCGAGCCTCGGTGAGCTCAGGGGGAGGAGGACCCAGGGCCAGGAGGCCAGGGACAGATGCAGGAGATACCACCAGGGTGAATAATCAGGATCATGGCTGGAAGAACCAGCCTGTGACTGAGGGAGAGGGTCACACTCCAAGTTCAGGGTGTCAAGAGGGGACAGGAATGGGGGCACAGAGACCCCAGGGTCTAGAGGGTTCGAGCAGGGCCAAATCGGGTGTGGACAGGAGTCGAAGGGAGAAGGTCAGAACAAAGCTCGTGAAAGACCCAGCTGTCAGTGGCGAGCTCTCCAGCACATGCACACACTTACTTTTGAACAACTTTCTATTCCGTGCTATTTTATCATATTCTATGCTGTGCCATGCCATTCCATTTCATTCCATTATTGCTTTCTATTACAACTACGAAATACTGATAGCATTAACTGGTAAAGTATCTAATCTCACAGGCTACGACTTCAAAAACTCAAGCCTGTAACAAAGGCCCATCCGTCCCTTTCTCACGTCCCTAGGTCAGAAGGTGCCTTTGTCCTGACCCTGGGTAGCTCAGGAGTCTCTCCTCAGTTAGAAGCAGAACGCCCTCTAGAGTTAATCGCATCCTTCATTTACCTCTCTGCACGCCCGCCCTATCCTATCACCCAGGGGTCCCTCTCAGGGCGGCAGAAAGAAAAGGAACGACATTGGAATCTCTCTGCTAAAGTGTAAATTCCCCAAGACCCATCTTCTCCAACCAGAAGCGACTCTGTGCTAAGTTTCCCCTCCCCACCCACTTCAGCGATTCCCAGCTCGCTAAGAATAATCCCCAATTTTTAAACAATACTTAAGATACAGGTGAGGTGTTGCAAACAGCAATTGCTCCAAGTAACAATGTTTATAAACTGCTTTCCCTTGAAAAGTTTTCAGTTGGGAGTCCAGGATTACAGCAACCCAGGGTCTCCTGCAGAAACAGAAATTTTTGAAAACGTGTCGGTGCATAAAAGGTTTTATGTTGAATTTATCACAAACGCCACGTCAGGCCTTCAGATAACTCTAGAAATAAGAAAGCGACAATGGGAAGGTTTCAGCAGTATTTATTTTTTATTTATAATTTATACCCTGTCAGCTTCTAGAAAGGATTAGAGGTGGCATCCAATACAAGACATGTGTACAACATTAGGTTGCTAAAATGGGATTAGAAAATGGAAAAGTCATGCAGAAGGAGGAGGAAGCGAGGAAGGTGATAAAATTACTATGACTCTAGGTTCAGCGTCGCGCTGAGCTTCCTGGTAGCTAAAGCAAGGATGGAAACGTGAAGCCCTGTCAGCTTCATTATCGGAGTAAAGAAAAGCAAATCACAAGCAGTCCATGAGCGCTCTGAGGGACATCAGCGCTTCTCCAGCATTGTGTTCGATTGGTGGCAATTACAGGGGCCCTGGAGGAACGTGCCAGGAGGGTCCAGCTCTCACAGCCCGAGGCTAGAGGGTCAGGGTCAAGCAAACACAGTGCACAGCTGAGGGAGGGCCTGGGCTCCGGTGGGGTGTGGGGGGCTGCAAAGGGGCAACCAGCCCAGCCCTGGGCCCATCTTCTCCCAGAGGCCTGCCCCGCAGGTGTTCACAGCCCTAGGCCGGAGGCATGGCAGGGGTGCTGGTGGTGGCCTGGGGATCGCTGGCCTCCTAGAGCTCTGCCCCGGGGGGGTGGGGGGCTGCCCCTGCACTGCTTGCAAGCTGCAATGGTCTTTCCCTCCTGGGGGGCCGCCAGGGCAGGTGGAGTGGGGGCTTTGCAGGTCAGAAGCGCCGTGGAATCCCAGCTCTGGCGTCTGTTAGATGTGTGACCTCGGGCGAGTTATTTCTCCTGGCTTGAGCCCCAGCCTGTGACCTTGGGAACAGTTCCATCCCTGGCCAAAGCCCCAGTTTCCTCTCCATCTCCTGGGGCGTTTATGAGGATTAAATGAGTTTAAAGATGCCCGTCTTCAGAACAGTTCCCCCCACACGGTAAATGCCATGCAAGTGCCAGGGTTCTTCTTACTATTTGGATCCGTGGCTGTTCCTCCCTAAGTGGGTCTCACCCGAGTCCCCCTCCCTGTGGGACCCCGGAGTATGGAACCAGGCCCGGTGCTCAGCGGGCGAGTGGTGCGCCGCCTGCGGGACCGGACCCCCCCTTCCCTGGGCCCCGGGGCAGCTCAGACACCTCACCCCAGAGAGGACGCGGGGTCCCGCTCAGTTACAGCTCTGCCAGGCGCTCCCAGCTTCTCTCTTTTAAAAAAGAGGAAAGTTAGTGCCAATGAGACCTACCTATTAACGTGCAATCCTCAACCCACACCCTGCCGGCCCCCGCCCCTCAGGGCTCAGCAGTGTCTCCGGTCATTGGCGCCTCCTGCTGGTCGCCTGCGGTAGGTGCCTCCCCAAGGCAGGCCAAGGCCGGCTTCCAGTCCAATCTTAAAAAGGAGAGACTCTAATCATGGTATGGCCCCACCCAGCACCCACCAGCCACTTAATAATCGTGCTTTAAGTGTGTGCATGAATGAATGAAAGGAAATGCCAATTTCCTGAGATCACAAGCTCAGAAAACTCCATGGACTTCCCATTGCTGTTAGGCAAAACCCAAACTTCTCATCTGGCAGCCCAGCCTTGGATAAACTGACTCACTTCCCCGCCAGGGGCCCACGCCTCCTGCACGCCTCTCCTGCCCTCTGCACCCAGCTCCAAGGCCCGCCCTCCCCTGTCCTCTCCAGCTCATCCTCTCTGACCAGGTCTGGGGGAAGGACTCTCATCCTCACTGTCCCCTAGGGGTAATCATCCCCATCTCGGCTATATTTATGTGACCTTGTCTCCTTTCCCAGTTATACCATAAACAGTTGGGGACTGAGACCAGCCAGCCACTTCCAAGTGCTCCCTGCTCATTTCTGACGACCCCCTGAGCGTGTTTGGGGGTCCGCGTTGCCTGTAACAACATCACACCCAGGCCAGGGAGTGCAGGTGCTCATTGCACACCGGCAGCCAGATGAGAGTGAGGCTCCTGCCAGGCTGCCCCGGAGAGCGAGTGATTCTAAGGTGACGAGGGAGGGGAAGGTGCAGAGTCAGGGCTTGGAGAGTGACAGCCACACACATGTTTTGGGGGCAGGTGAGAGCAGAATCAGGAGGGTGGGACTAACTGTAGCTTTCGCAGGAGCTTGAGAAGGGGGCCTGTGGTAGGAAGTGAAGGATTTAGCAAAGGTGCTTTCCTGCGACGCCTCCTCTCCCTAGAGCCGTGCTCAGACAGAGAGACAGAATGGGGCCCTGGTTCTCACTGTGGGCCTGATCCAGCACGTCAGCCTCCCCTGACACTTGACAGAAATGCAGATTCTCAGGCCCCACCCAGACCACTGAATTGGAGGCTCTGGGGTGGGACCAGGACCTGGGTTTTCTCAAGGGCTCCAAGTAAGGTTTGAGAACCATGGGTCTAGGCAGAGTAACGAAGGTGCACAAAGCCCTCTTTCCCCAATCCGAGCCCTTCCCTGCTCCCCTTGTGGCTGCCCAGTGGTCCCTGAGTGCTCAGGGGCATGCCAGGCTGGAGGGCGGGCTCTCTCCTGATGGTGCCTGGCTCACCAGCAGGTGTGGCCACTGAAGCCCAGGCCAGAGAGGGCTCCCACCCTCCACCCGAGGCTAAGATCTGGAGGCCCAAGCATTGGGAGGACGGGGTGAATAGGAGTATGCTGCAGGAGGAGCCCCAGGCTGCTATCCAGGATCAGATCAAGTGTGCCTGTAACACAGGCAGGCTGCTTTGTTAAGCACTCCCCAGAACATGGTGATGTGGGAGTTCTCCTTCCACCCATTTTAGAGATGGAGACACTGGGCCTGCATGGGTCATTTGCCCAAAGTCATCCCAAGTGTAAGCGGAGGGGCTGGGCTTGTGGTTAAGGTTGGGAGGTTGGAGGAGGGTTGGAGGGGGTTTGGAGGGTGGAGTCAGGTGGGGGAGGACGTAGGTGAGGGGACCCAGATCTTCCCTCACCACACCAGCTCCAGGAGCTCCTCTTCAGGGAGGACAACCTGGTTACATGGGTACTCTGCGATTGTGAAGAATTTTTTTAAATGTTTATAATGGCGTTTGTCATAAAGGAGTTTTAGCTGTGGAGAAAACGTTTATTGGCCTATCAGTACTGAATCGACTCTTAGTAACTCACTGTGAACAAGGACGAGGTTTGGGAAGTGACTCCCCAGGGCCAGGAAGGACGCTGCTAGCTGAGGAAGGCTCTGGGCAGAGCTCCTGGGCCACACGGGGGATCCCACACTATGAGCCTCCAAAGAGGCTTGCAAAATCACTCATCAACCGGCCCTTGTTCTGAAAGGGGAAAAAAAAAAGACAAAGCTAAGGCTACTTTAACCTGCCAACATGCTGCTCACTTGAGTCTCCTTTTGGAGAGCTAGGGCTGATCCTGGGATAGGATCCACCTGAATAACCCCGGGAGAAGATAGATGTGAGCAGGTGTCCGCAGGGGGTGGTGCAGGACACCTGACGAACATGAGAAGTGATAAAAAACCCAAGGACTGTGACTGCCCCCAGCCCCCCCCGCACCCCCACGCCTTGACCTTCTGCCAGGTAAGGCGCTGAGAAGACTTCCCCCAGGTTGGAGTAAATGTTCCTCCGCTTATGCATAGGATCATGCTCCTGTCTTGTTTTGCCAGGTGTTCGTGAAGGGGGTGGAGGAGCGCCTGGAAGACTAAGGAGGCGGAGAGAGTCCAGCTGAGTCAGAAGACAGGCCGAGAGGGAGGCCTCATCTTCTGGCAACTACGGAATAAACAGAGAAGGAAAAGGAGACGAGCGGAGGCTGTCCGGGAAGCTGCTTCCAAACCGGAGGTGCCTTGCATTCAGCAGGGGTCGCCTGAAGTGACCGAGTGGCAGACGGAACACTTGAAGGCACTAGGAGCGACCCGCCACCTGGGGCCTTGGGAATGGGTCCCCGGCCCACCTGGGGATGCCTCCTGCTCGGACAAGGCGCCCGCCTTCTGGCCCGCCCTGTGGCTGACACCCCCCACCCCGCCCCCGGGGTATGAGCATTGACCAGAGTGTGGCAGGGGGACCTAGCTCCTGGGCCAGCGAACAGCTGCTCTGGGAGGGTGATGTCCAAGTTTGGAGCCTCGGAGAATCAAGTCATCGCACCAGGTCAGGATGGCTCCAGGTCCGTTAAGACTCGGCCTGTCGTGTGCTGGAGAGAGCTGTTTTTAATTTCCATTCTTTTTTTTTTTTTTTTTTAAGATTTTATTTATTTGACAGAGAGAGACACAGTGAGAGAGGGAACACAGCAGGAGGAGAGGGAGAGGGAGAAGCAGGCTTCCTGCCGAGCAGGGAGCCCGATGTGGGGCTCGATCCCAGGACCCCGGGATCATGACCTGAGCCGAAGGCAGACACGCTCAACCACTGAGCCACCCAGGCGCCCCTTTAATTTCCATTCTTAACGCCCAGGCACAGAGTGGGGCATCACACGTGGCTACCGGGTGGGAGGATATTAACCTGCCAGCGGAACTTTGCTAATAACCCCCACGGCCTCCCGGCAGATGCCACCCAAGCAAAGCAGCTCACCTGAGCGGTTGTCGTGCGAGGTCAATCAGGTGTGATGGCACTCAGTGCCGAGTGATTTAGCCACTGGCCGAGCAGTGAGAGGGGACGCGGGCACAAATTGGGTAGATTAGGTAGAATTATTAGACTTCTTGCTAGGGCGTGTTAGGTTCACGCGGAAGTGGCTGGTGGGGTGGCTTCGGTCTCACTTTTCCAGGCCAGGTGAGCTGAGCCCGCGGTGTGTGTGCCCTTCCTGCTCCCGGGTACTCGGGGCCAAACTCCAGCTCGGGGTCTCCGGCCACAAAATAAAATTCCTCGGCCGGAGATGTAGGAGGAACCTTATGTTCAGATGCTGTTGCTAGACAGTGAAGTTTCTAAAGTGAGGTGAGAAGCACCAGGGATTTTTTTTTTTTTTTTTTTTATCTTTTGTTTTCAGAGAATGTCCCAACCATCATTACTTCTGGGAACCTGACCAGCTTCTGCATGGCGACCTTCTCTGAGGCCAGACACAGGGTCATCCTGAGTAATACTTTCTCGGATGGCTCATCTCTGTTTCTTCCTGCTTAGTATGTCAGAGATGGTAAATGCATTAGGATCTTGCTTTTGATTTTTAATTTTTGGACCATCTGGTCATAAGACTGGGAGTTAGAAACCCCTGCAAGGGCCCAGAACCCACTGCAGATACTAATCTTTCATCATTCTCATGTGATTTTTATTTTTCTTGAGATTTGGTGGCTGAGGTCAATGTAGTCAGCATGAGTGAGAAGGGGAGGGTCATCTGTCAGCTTCACCAGGAGCTGGATGTGTGGTCTTGGACGCAGGGACCTTCTTCCCAGTGAGGACGTCCCTCCCTCCCCCTGCCTCCTCTCTCTCTGCCTTTCCTCCCCCTTCCCCGTTCCTCTTTTCTTCTTTCCTCCTTGCTATCGCATCCCCTTCCCTCCCCACCTCCTTCCTCCTTTACCTCCCTCCTGTCCCGTAATTACTAAGGGCCTATTATGGGCTTAGTCCTGAACCTGGAGAGACTATGCAAGGATGAACGCCCACTTCCCTGTTGGGGAGCAGGTGCTTTTCTCAGGTCTCACCGGACCTGTGTTTTTAACCTAGCCCTTCATTCCCTACTCCTTTGGTAATATTTGGAGTATTGAGAAATTAAAGCAAAGGTATGCCTGTGAAGACTATGGATTCCACCCCCAAACTCATTGTCAGTAGACGTATCAGAGATGGCAAATGTGGACAATTCCCATGGGAACATCTTTGTATGTGAGAGATATTTAGAAAGACACAGGGAAAACAGCTACGCAAGTCGATTTGTTGAGTGAGAGCCCTAGGTTAAAGGGCCATCTGCCTCCAATTCTGGAAAAGCCTGAACAAGATCCAGGGGCCATCTCTCTTGACCGCTAGGGAGTTGCATAAAAAGAGTCTTCCCTTAGATAAGGATGTGGTAGGCTTGATGATGCAATGTTCCCACAGATACTTTACTACGATCATCTGTAATACAAATCTCTAAGAGAGTCAGGGCTAGCCCACAAGCAAGTTTCAAAGCAAAGGGTTTCCTCAATCATTCGTATCTTTTGACAAGAGGTCTTCTGTTAGCTTTGCATGAGATTTACGACACTCTAATTTTCTTAGCTTTGTAACCTCTATCCCAACCGAAGGATCTCTAAGTCACTGTGGCCACTTGTGTTCTCTTCAGACAGCGGGCCCAAGCTGGCTGGAACCCCAAGGCTGTGGTCGGGAGCCTTGAGTTCCAGGCAGTCACCTGGATGTGTGTGGTGGAGGGTCATCTGTCAGGCTGCAGACCTGGACTCCCACGCTAAGCCCGAGGCATCAGGCAGGGGCCGCATGAAGATGGATTTTGGAACGTTTTCAGGTGAGCAGGTAATAGGTGCTGTATAAATGTGCCAAGGTACTGAGGTTTGCCTTAAGACAGTCCTTTAAGAACGGCCTTTAAGGGGTGCCTGGGTGGCTCAGTCGGTTAAGCGGCTGCCTTTGGCTCAGGTCATGGTCCCAGGGTCCTGGGATCGAGCCCCGCATCGGGCTCCCTGCTTGGCGGAGGGCCTGCTTCTTCCTCTCCCTCTGCCTGCCTCTGCCTACTTGTGCTCACTATCTCTCTGTCAAATAAATAAATAAAAATCTTAAAAAAAAAAAAAAAGAACGGCCTTTAAGAATGGCGCCTGGGTGGCTCAGTTGGTTAAACATCTGCCTGTGGCTCAGGTCATGATCTCAGGGTCCTGGGATCGAGCCCTACATCGGGCTCTCTGCCCCCCCACCACCCGCCTCCCTGGCTCATGCTTGATTGTGCACTTTCTTTCAAAATAAAATCTTAAAAAAAAAAAATGGCTTTTACCCTTCTGTCATTGAGAACGTTCACATGATCTCTTGCCTGTGTTCACTATTGTTTTGTGTTCTTTTTTTTAACTAAGTGATGCCTCACCAAATGATAATGAGGCAAGCTTCTATGAGAAATACAGATTAGGTCCTGAATCACTCTACTACTTGGGCAGAAAAGTTGAGCTCTATGTGCTTCTTGGTCTAATTTTCTCCCAAACTTAGTTATCTACCATCAGACAGAATTTGCTAACAGCCTCACTCATTATTACAGATCAATGTCACTGCTTGCAAGAGATGCTTACTTTCCTCTTATGTAAGCACAGCCTTTGATAATTAATCCTGATAACACCAATATAGAAACCCCAATACTTGACATATTATTCAATGGCTCTTGGCAGAAAGGAAAAGCATCTCACTTGAATATGATAAAATACTATAAGAATCTGTATTTTACTGCCTTTCGTGAGAAATTTAACTATTTGGAGAAATAATTTTATAGTCTACCTGGCTGATTTTACTTTATACTTAACTATTTGCTTTATTTTTAAAGAAGATACATGAAAATTGGTGACAATATACAATATTCTCCATGAACCAAACCTAGGAGAGATTAAATTTTGCCCCAAGTGAAATAGCTAAATTCAGTGGATTTTAATTACTTTTGTCCCCATGGGCTTCTTTTTTTCTTAATTTCTTATATTTTCCCCTTAGGTTGCATGATTAATTTGCAAGTTGAGTCCCATACTGTCCATGAAGCGAAGCAGAATGTATGACAGAGGAGGTGATTAGGTGCCACCTTTTGACTGAGCACTAAGCAAGGTTTTTCCGACGTCGGCCTGTCAGTCCGACAGAACGAGGGTCACCTGTGGTCACACCTCAGCGCTGCTGGGCCCCGCAGTGGCTCACTCCAACTCCGGATCATTAGAATCCCGGTTTCTTGTGGAGATGGGCAGCTTGGCATCATGTGAGGCCCTTCCTGTGCCCTATTTTTCATTCTGGGGTTGTTTAGAAATCATATTTTCTTGACTCTGAAGATAAGAGCAGCCCATGGATACGTTTTTATGGGGTAGCAATAACTTCCCGGAATGCATGTGTTTTTTTTTTTTTTTCCGTGAATGAATCCCGAGGCCTAGGAAGTCGCCCCGCCCTGCCCATCGCATTTTCTCTATATTGCTTTCTCTAATAGCTCTTTTGGTGCTGAGATTCTAAACGTAAAGCTTAACACTCAACCAGCGTAAGCAACATTCTTATGGAAAGCCGCCTTAATGTTGGCTTACGCATGAAATGGAAATGGCTTGTGTTATCCATCCTTTAAAAAATTTCTAGTGCTCAGCCTCCATGAAATGGATTGCTTATGGGGAAATAATGTCTGTTCTATTCCTTTTTAAGTCTGTGAAAAATGTCATCCTGGTTAATAGGGTGATTAAAACTATGCTCCAGGAGATAAATGTGATTATGTTTGTCATCCTCTACCCAAGATAAAGACAGCAAAGAAGGCAAACTTGAAATTCCGTAACATTTCCTCTCTTCCATATCCAGGAACATTCAGTACTCAATACACAGATGGTACTTCACATAAAGAATAACATTATCTGTTAAACATTTTTCCTTTCCATTAACCAATTTAACAATATGCCTCTGGTATAAAAGCAATAGACAAATGACTAAATCTTCTGAGTTTTGACTGTAGAAAAATATCACTTCAGTCATATTGCTTGTTTTCCTTTAAACTTTCATCTGTGTTACTTCATTTCTGCTTTTAAAATGCAACTGCAGCCTACGCCTGGTGTATTCTAGGGAGTCGGTCCCCGTCAACCTTCCCTCTGCAGGTGATTCACGATCATTCTTATGGGGCCACCTTGCCATCCCTCAAGGACGACAGACATATGAGAAGGGTTTGTAAACATGAGGCATGCCACAGAGGTATGTGTCCGAACATTCATTCCTCAGGCCTCCCATGTCCCAGGCCTGTGGGAATGGAACATACCCACCATGCTCCTAGACTCAGGCCAGTAATATGGACACAACCTGCTCAGTTTGGCTCTTGCCTTTCCTTCCTTCCTCCCATTCAGAGAGGCTAGAAATCTTTTCTTAGCAGAGATTTAGTTAAAAATGAAAGCTGGGTGAAGAGTTTTAGCTACTCCACATGCCCTGATAAATTCCACAGTTCTTTCCTTTTAGTCCTGGATTTTTAACAGGTTACATATGAATCCCAGATGCTGCTTACACGTTTAATTAATTAACAACACAGCAACTTTAACAGGGTAACGCGGTCCAGAGAAAAATGTTACATTATGCACTTGACATTTCATTTAAAAATTTTCCTTAGAACTAAAAGGTTTCATTATAACAGAAAAATTTCAAATGTACTTTATTAAACTGGATTGCTAATTAGAGCCTAAGTAATTATAAAGAAATTGCACTACTGATATCCAACCATATTTTTTGGGATATACTGACATATTAAAGTACTTTCTTTAAAAAATGTTCATCTCCAGTAAAAATAATTGCATGTAGGCATTATCCTCTGTTTTCTCTAAGATATCATGGAGGACCGGAAAGGGATGGGCCTATGTGTAAGAATCCATGAGGTGGCAGAACTAACTACTTAATATTGAGACTCAATACCTAGGTAACTTTCTGGTTAAAAATATTTAAGATAGGTGATAACTGGCCTATTTTTACATTAACAATTGAGATAAAACTACAAACTATTAGTCAATGTTTAGGGACACAGAACCAACTTCTCAAAAAAGAACGTGTTATATCCATTATATCATTATTATTTTAGATGACTACCTTTTCAGGTTAGCATAATCTGTTACTGGCTGCTGCTTCTCTATGTCTGAGAATTTCCAGGGCCTGGAGGTGAGCTCATCAGCTAACTGATGAGCAGGTGCAAATCCAGGGCTGCATTCAGGACAACAGGACACACCTGCTGGGGCCTGACAGACAGGGTTTTCCCGTTCACCTGTCACTGTGGAGTTGGCCTAACAGGAGGGAGCCTTCCATGTCCTGACAATCACATACCAACAAGAAAGGCTGTGGAAACTCATTTAATTAGACACATTGAGGTACCAGTGCTGGTAGGAGTTTGTCTATAAAGATTTTCCATCGTCTGTTATTTTACATTTTTTTTTCAGGTACAAAACTTGGTTTTAGCTGTTACTAACAGAAGTATTTCCCTTGGGATCTTCTCCACCAAGAACTTATCCATATAATTACTTTGAAAGGATCCTCCTAATTTTGGGAAAACCTTAATACACACACACGCCACATCAATGTTAAAGTAAAGCACACAGATTGTGGGCCTCCTGTGTGGACACTGAACGCCATCCATCCCGTGGGTTCAGTCACCAAGGCACTGAACTGTGGCCAAGGCATCCATCCCGTGGGTTCAGTCACCAAGGCATGTTGCTGATGACAAATCAGGGGAGTCCCTTTGCTTCTGTGGCCTCTCCAAAGCTACCCTTGCCATGACAGTTTTAGACTTTCCCCACCATGCTCATCTCATTTGGATTTCAATGTTTCCTCCCACTCAAGAGAAGATTCGGAGTTCTTGGGAATTGCTGGAAATATTGATTGCAGTTTCCTTCGAAAGTCTTTCATCTGAAAGAAGAAGAAAAATCAGTCATCAAAATTAAAAGAAGGGGAAAAGAGTCAAAGAAATTAGAGAGAGACCCTGTTGCTGCCCGAGTGATGCTTCATTGCTTGTGGGTACAATAAAAGGTAAAGACTGCTCCAGCTACCTTAAAAGGAAATGAGACACCTCTTTTCTTCTTCCAAGTATTAATCTATGGGCTTTCAATTAACATAAAACGCCATTCTGAATCTGGAAGGCAACATAATTTAACTTGTCAACCCTCCATGATATTTATTTCCTACCAGAAGAATGCTGTGTATTGTTGGCTTTCATATATAAAGATGGGACAATGGGAGTTCTGGGGTTTCTTGGGGGGGGGGGTTCTGTTTATCTTAAATATACCAAGAATTTTGGAGCCAAAAGGAAAAAGTGGAGAGAAGAAACTCAGTAGGAGGTTAATAAAGAATGAACCAGTGGATGGCAGATAAACTAGAATGTTCTCATATGCCAGACAGCGTTGAAGAATCTGTGTAGAGGTTTTACCAGCAGAGGTGGATCTGGAACCCAAGAGCTGGGGCAGGGGGCTGAAGATCTTCAATACGCAGTGTCAGCCCAGAGCACCTGGCTCCACGTATGGAGTGCACGGCCTGAAGGGAGGGCAACACTCATTTATGGGAGTTGGATAATCTTTACATTAGATAGTCCCAGCCACACAGTTTGATTCATTATTTTAATCTATCTGGTCCTGCTGTGAAGGTATCACTTTAGCACTACAGCGCCGTGTTACGATATTCTCATCAGCCATATCCTAACTGCATTTCTCAAGGATATGGATCCCCTCAATCAGACCTGTGAAGCACCAGGGACTCACTGACAACACCAAGTCATTTCGTGGAGTGGTTATTTTGAGAGTCGGCTAATGTTTTTTTATTTCACTTCATTTTGAAGCCGATTCCTTACCTTGTTTCTAAATTCAGCAAGTGGGTCGTGTTCAGGACTTGTCAGTTCCTAGGCATTCACTCCAGCTATTAGCAGCACAGACTCTGGGATCAGACAGACCTCACTGTTCAAATCCTAATTCCACTACTTGGGAAAACTGCTTCCTCTCTCTAAGCAGTAGATTCCATATGTGTAGAATGGCGATCATTACCTGCTTACAGGGTCCATGGCACGTATGTCTCTCCCTATCCCTGTCTCCCATGCAGCTCTCTAGCTTGTACTGTGGCGAATCCTTCATGAGAGGTTGTCGACTAGAGGCAGTACTGGGGAGGGGTTGGAACTGTAGTTCCAAACAGCAGTTCTCAAATCGTGTCATGCCATTTTGGTTGTCAAAATCACAGGGAACTGCTATTTGCACAGGAGGGGGGCAGATTCTAAATATCTAACATATTGCTTTGGGGACACCTGGGTGGCTCAGTCCATTAAGCGTCTGCCTTCGGCTCTGGTCATGATCCCGGGGTCCTGGGATCGAGCCCCACATCGGGCTCCCTGCTCAGCAGAGAGCCTGCTTCTCCCTCTCCCTCGTGCTCTCTCTCAAATAAATAAATAAAATCTTAAAAAAAAAAAAAAAAAAAGAATTGCGTTGTCTAAAATACCAACATGGCCCCGTTGAGGAATCTTTTGCATAGACTTTCTCAGTTCAAAGACCTCTCTGGCCAGGGTCTGCAATGTGCTGCCTAGTTCTTTCCCTTCACCTTTTACTGGTTGAACATCTGTCACAACTAAACCTAACGACAGTTTTCAAATGGGGAGTCAGAGAGTGAGGACATGAAGAGAATCATTTACCATTTCACCTTCTCAGGGATGTGGAACATGGGCATTTGCTGAGAAGGGAGAAGCTGGGGAACGCAGCTCTACTTCAGCATGGGGACCTGTGTTCTCATTTCCTCCTCTTGGACTGATTTTTTTTTTCTTGTCTTTAATTTCCCAAGTATTGTATCATTTACTTGCTCCCAGAGTCATAAATGAGTTACTGAACCACTGGAAGGAATCATATCTGAAAAAGAGCCAATTAGGAATAGACAGGCTTCAAAGAGAAGTAAAGGGAGGGAGGCAAGTAGATAAAGAACACCATTTAGGCCTCTTCTTTAATTTTACAGCTGTGGAAATGGAAACCCAGAGTCCACATTTAGGTTATAAACAGGGCTTCATGTTGCCTTAAACAAGGGTTTCCACAGCAGGTTTTTAAGTTTGTTCTATTTTTGTTATATGGATAGGAAATGAAAGCTTTTTTTTTTTTTTTTTTTTTTTACCTCTGTCGATTTCTGATATGCAGTTCAGAGGTGTTGGTCTTATCAGTGATACTCTATCACAGGCCAACAGAACCTTCTCCTGCTTAAAAATGTGCTTGAAAAGATTTAGGGGTTGAGTTAATTTAAGCAAATTTAATTATAACACCAATGTACTGGATTCCACAATAACAATGACAGCTATTGCCATAAGCCATGCCCTACCTTATATCCCAAAAGTTTGGTGAGGTTGGGGCATGCTGGGAACTAGTCTCTATCCAGTAACTCAGTTTTACTCTGCAGCATTTTGCAAACTCTGGGATCTCTTCTCTCCTCTTCCCCTCTTTCCTCTGACCAGGGAGAATCTGACCTTGGCTATGGGTCACAGGGCTACCCTTCTAAACAGGGCCACTGTGTGTACTGCACAACTCCAGGCGCTGCCCTCCACAAAGACTGAGACAGGAATGGCACCCCCTGGGCAATGAGCCTACTGCTCAAGAACCTCATCCTTAAGTCCCAGTGTTTGTGTCTGACAGTGATGGGTTGTCATATGATCAGAAAGTATACTTTCTGAAGGCAGTTCTCAAATACAATGTCATGACAGTTGGGAAACCTATTGTAAGTACTTTGTCACTAATATGGACATTCTGAAGACTGGGTAGGAGCAACTTTTTAGATATTAGAACAGATTCAAGATTATGCCTCTAATAATGTTACTCTCATTCACATTACACCAGCTTTTTGAAGGGCCATATAGCTAGTATGCCAGGAGTGAAACATGGGATACTGCTGCACATTTATCATGCATGTCTTGGCAGGAAAAAAAACATGAAGACTTTTGGTCTAATATATGGTGTGCTGAAAAACTCCTTAAAAGCTCAGGATATGTACCCAATTAATTCGAGAAAACCCTTAGAGCATCTATTCTTAAAAAAATAAGCAGTTATTTGGAATTAAAAGCTCAAGTTGTAAAATGTCTTTGCCATTGACTAGCTCATTTAACTTCAATTACCTCTTGCAGGACTTCAGTGCCGGAGGTAGAATGATGAAAGCTTTATAGAACCAACTGATAAGAAAGCCTTTGGATATGTCAATAATCATGTGCCAAGAGTAATTTTGAAAAACCTGGAAATTCAGCTTTTCCATAAAATAGAATAAGACTATAACTGTTACTTGAACAGGAATAAAAATGTCTGCCATTTGAGATTACCTAGGTGCCAGGCACTGTACCAAGCATCAGGCTATTATTTAGTGTTTATAATTCTATGTGGCAGAAATGAGAACCACCACTTTACATATGAGAAACCAGAGGTCAGAGAGGTTAACCCAGCCATGGTGACGTGCCTTCTAAGTACAACTGACTGAATGATGTCCCAGGCTCTTTCTCCATAGCCATGCTGGTTCTGTGACCTGTTAAGACTTGGTACCTCTATAACCTCTAATCACACACCCGCTTACACTAAAAATGACTTCAAAAGCATATATACTCTTACAATGGCTACTATTTTATTTAGAATGGTATGGCAGATTATTATCAATGTTCACTGATAACCAGAGATCATGTACTTCTCGATATAGGGAGGTTATACTTCTCTACCCTCTTGAAGTTAGGTAACCACATGACTAGTTCTGGCAAAAGAAATGTGCATCACTTGCAGGGTGAAGCATTTAACTGCAGCTGTTTCCAGGCCACTCTTACCTTTCCATGGAAATAATGGAATCCTGTGTTACTACAGAGGTGCCTCAAGATCAAAACAATCTGAGGTACGAAGCCACCTTGTGTAGGACAGCTCCCCTAGAGACTCAAGTAAACCCACAGTGGATTTTACAAGAGAAATAAACCATTGTTATTTTAAGCTACACATCTGGAGACTGTTTTTTCAATGTAGTATAACCCAGCCTATCCTGACTGACATAGTGAAGAGAATTACAAAACAGACCTAGGGCATTCTCTGATCCCCCTCAAAATTACACTAAACTTGGCCGAAACACGGCTGAATAAAAACTCAAGGGCTGGACAAAGGGGAAGAGAAACTCTGTGCAGTTAAGCTTAAATAGCTCTTAGAATCAGCTGGAACCACCAAACCACCATTCTCCCCACTTTCAGAGAGCTCAATACAACAATTAGTCCCATTATATGATACTACTTCCTGGGTAATCAGAACATTTCTAGATGTTTCCAATAAAATAGTATGGGAGTTCTGATCACTATGGTAAAGGGTCACTTTTTGGGGTGAATTGCTGTCCTAGGTCTATCAACCAAGCAGGACTGGCTTATTTTATTTTTTTAAATTTATTTGTCAGAGAGAGAGAGAGAGAACAAGCAGGGGGAGTGGCAGGCAGAGGGAGAAGCAGACTCTCCACCGAGCAGGGAGCCCAAAGTGGGACTTGATCCCAGGACCCTGGGATCATGACCTGAGGCAAAGGCAGACCCTTAACCAACTGAGCCCCCCAGGCGCCCCAGGACTGACTTTAGAGAGGAGATGCTGATACCTTTCAATTTTGTTTAGCCCTGCAGATATCCACATGGATCCTGAGATATGTTTGAACACACCATATTATTTAATATTCGATTGCATTAGGAAAGCTAACATGAATTTAAAAATCTTTCTCAGGGCGCCTGGGTGGTGCAGCTGGTGAAGCATCCGACTCTTGGCTTCAGCTCAGGTCGTGATCTCAAGGTCATGAGATGGAGCCCTGCGTCAGGCTCTGTACTCAGCAGAGTCCGCCTGAGATTCTCTCTCCCTATACCTCTGCCCCTCCTGCTTGGGCTCGCTCTCTAAAATAAACAGATCTTTTAAAAAAATCTTATTTTCTAAGTTATTAGTATATCATTTAGGTAAAGGTCTGATAAGCAGCTTCACTTTCTCCTAAACCCACACTGTATCACATGCATAGTCTAGAATCTATAGTAAAGTCAACTGATTTAGGAATAAAAAGTGAATGTGTAACTTTCTGAGAAAGAAAATCTCTGAAGTACTCATTAAAATAACCAATTTTTATGACAATGATTAACAACAGGGCAAAATTCAAAAACAAAAGCTTTCTGTTAATGTGAAGTAAACTGAGCAACAGGGATGACCCTGGAGCATCTTAGGGCCAGGGCCCACTCTGCTGATAAAACCAGGCCTAACAAGAACAGTCTGTAACACGCTTCCTGATTTAACGTGCTAACAGGTCAGAATCTCAGAGCCAGTTCTAAAATAATTTTAGTCAGGCTTTGTTTTTATCAACTCCAAAATTTAAGTATGTTTCCTTTCCCTGCTGAACAAATGACAGTAACACTTGCCATCTGTCAGGCCTCTTTCTAAAAGCTTTACATTTTACTGCATTAAACACTTTATAAGTGCTACCAACCAGATCACTCCTATTTTCATATTTTAACCTAATGATCCTGCTTCACTGGCATCCATACACGAGCATGTGTGTGCCCCTCCCCCCCAACAAACAGGACCTACTTACAGCCTCCGTTTTATAATGCCTTTTTTTTAAGGCCAAGCTGATAGTCACAGGGGAATGAAGACAGCTGACGGCTCCATTACAGAAAGTACTTCTGTATGTACATTTATTTTTACAGTGTAGAGGAAATTACAACATCTTAAAAACAGTATATAAATGAACACAGTAAGTATAAGCCATCCAGAATGAAAGAACATGTACTTAATGAAAATTATCATTTCTGTAACACAAACACCTACATCCTAATCCTTTTTGGACCAAAGAGCAACCGCAACCACACACACACAGCAAGTACTGGTACATTAGTGGTACAAAAACACCTTCTTTGATGCAATCACTTAATAATTGTGGGGGAAAAAAATCATCCTGACATCTGGATACTAAATTAAAAAGCTGGGGGGCTAAATAAACAGGTAACTCACTCTACTTCCTTTCTTGTTTCCAACTTCTAGAAATTCAAGCTTATAAAAAAAAATTAGACCTACAAAACCCTGTTAACTACTATCCCTTCAGTAACTTCAGAAAGGTAGTTTCAAGCAACTTTAAAGCTTGAGCTCCTTCTGGATTTCCCAAAGTGTTTCTGCACTCTTCTTCAGACAAGCCTGTTCTTCAGTGGTCAGCTTTATCTTTATAAGGTCTGCAATACCACTCTCTCCCAAGATACATGGAACACTGAGGAATACTTCTTCGTTTATTCCATAGAGACCCTTAATTATGGTGGAAACTGGATGCACTCTTCTAAGATTCTTCAAAATACTTTCTGTTAAATCAGCTACAGATAGGCCAATGGCCCAAGAAGTATAACCTTTCATTTTAATAATCTCATAGGCACTAGCAATCACATCTTTATGGACATTTTTCCACTGCTCAGGATCTTGATCAGTGCCTATATCTGAGTTCAGATTCTTCAGAGGGACACCGGCGACGTTCACTCCACTCCACACAGGAACACTCGAGTCTCCATGCTCTCCAAGGACCCACCCATGACAGCTCTCAGAGTGGATACCAAGCTTCTGACCAATCAAGAAACGGAAACGGGCAGTGTCCAGATTACAACCGCTTCCAATAACACGGTTTTGGGGAAATTCACTCAACTTCCAGGTCACATAAGTTAATATATCCACTGGATTGGAAACAACAATCATTTTGCAGCGAGGGCTATACTGGGTGATGCTGGAAATCATTAATTTAAAGATGTCCACATTTCGCTGGACTAAATTAAGGCGTGTCTCCCCTTTTTCCTGGCGTGCCCCTGCTGTGATGACCACGAGGCTGGAGTTTGCAGTGACAAGGTAATCTTTGCTGGACACAATAGTCGGCATTTTCACGAAAGGGCTGCCATGCTGAAGATCCATTGTCTCACCCTTCAGTTTGTCTTCATTAACATCCACAAGAGCGAGTTCATCGGTCAAGCCCCTTAACAGGATGCTGATAGCACAGGCCATGCCAACCGATCCGGTTCCTATAATGGAGACCTTGTTGTGATGAACGGCCTCCTCGGAAGTAAAATTCTTGGTAAGCTCACACTTGACGGTTGCCATCTTGGACACGGGGGTGACGGCCCAAGCGCCCGTGAGCTGGAGGCCCGCCGGCCGGCGGGGACACGGCGAATTCACTCTCCCAGCGCCCACTCTCCGGCCGGCCCGCAGGACTCCCACCGCCCATCTCATGGCCACTTACTCCAGAGATGGAGGAAGAGAACGGAAGGAAGCGACAGACAAGCTCTGAGGCGTGAAGGAAGGCGGCTGGTAACCGTTACACGCCCTCCGCTTGCTACCGCGGCTGCGCAAGCCCGTGGCTGTTGGGAGGCCCCTCAGTCCACTACTGCGGCTGCGCGAGGCCGTGGTGTCGGAGGGCCCCGCAGCCCCTACTGCGGCTGCGCTTGGCGGCCAGCCCGCGGGGCATCTCAAGGGCCTCCAGAAAAGTACTCGCCTCGGACTGGGGTGGGAAAAGGGCTTCTCTAGCAAATGAATTCTGGAGTGAAAGTTTTATAAACACGAATTCTCTGCAATCTTTAACGTATATGATGGCTCAACACAGATCCCTGGGATTACTGATTTTCTATTTTTGCTACAGATGCCAAGTAAAAATAATCCCAATAAGTACAGATAAAAATAGGGTTAAGTTTTCTGAACTGTATCCCTGCCGGGAAGAATAAGGTGTGTGTGCTCTGTCTCCAAATGGTCGCCTTCACCATTTCTCTGCATCTGTAGGAGAAGTGGGGCTCCTGTTTTATGTTGTATCCAATTTGAGAACTTTCTATTTGAAAAGGTCCCACTGCCTTTGTAGCAGTCACGACCATGACCCACAGCTGTGGGGAAGTCACAGCAGCTGACAACAGGTGAAGTGGCCGACTGTGCGCTAGCTAGTCCAACAGCGAAAACTCACGGCGAGACGCTGTTACTTCTTTCTCATGCCAAAGGAAAGCTTGTGATTCAGAGTCCTGATTAAAAAGGACTTCTCAAGTCGACAGGTGGGGCGATAGCCTTCTATTAAAATGAAGACAGATCTTAAATGTCCTTAAAATGGCAAATTTTGGCCAACGCACAAATCAGATAACTGATTAAAACAGTAAAACAAGTATTAGCCAGTACACAACAGGGCATCAGTATATCTTGCTTTCCTCTGCATTTCTCTGGTCAGTCTTATGAACTTCCTTGGAAGTTACTAAGAAGATAGCAGCTTTACATCTGATGAAATATATATCCTCTAATAAACCCAGTAAACTACAAAAGTCCAAATAAAAATAATGGCACTTTCTCCCCACTTGTAAATAGAATTCTGACCATATAATCATTCCTCAAAGTTCTCCTCTCCTTCTAAGCAAGCAATATGCTCTTCCTTAATAGGGCTCTTAGCATTCACAGCCCCCTCCCAGTCAGAAAACAAACAAACAAGCAAAAGCATTTCAGTTTCAGAACACCAAATCTTGACAAAATGAATATTTCATATTTTGGCCTTAGAAAGCTATTCTTATTCTTTCTGCCACTGAAATGCCGTCCAGAAAGACAGGAATAATAAGCAAAGGAGTTGGTGAGGGCTGGAAAAGTGTGGCTATTAGTGGAGTTCTTGCAATCCTGTTTCAGTGTGACTCGGCACTCTAGCAGGGACCAGACACCCCCATTTAGAGAGTATGGGGTCACAAGCTCCATGACACACACCATGGTGAGAGCACCACATACCTGAGTCCTCTCCACAATGGTGGTCAGATTTATGGTAACCATTTGTCAAACTGAAAACTGGAATTTTTAAAATGATCATCTTTATTTAATGATGGCTAACATCTTAGAGGGATCCTTTTAAAAGACCAACTTTTGACGGTTTCTTTTATCCCATTCATAACTGAAATGTTTTAACCTGATGCCTGTTCCCACCTTCTTCCTATAATGATTCCTTTGACCAGTCAAGTCATTTTCTAAGATAAGTGTTCTTGAGGATGAAATACAAGCACATAAAGACTCTTAGCTAGATGACGTCTTTCTAAAGTAATTTTCTTTCTAGAGTTTGAACCTCTTCAGAAATAAAATCTCTGACAGCTGCCTCTTCAGTTTTTCCCCTTAGCCACAACTAAATCAATTTTGAGAAAATAACACTCTCCAAAATAAAAATACCTCAAACAAAGCAGCTTTTTATTTACAGTAAGTCTTGAGATAAGAAGGGAAGAACTAAGAAAGACAAAGAGATGTACATGACCTCCAGAGCAGATTTAGGTCTACTCAAAGATGTGCAAAGCTAAATAAATACAGCCAGACAGCTCCCTAATGACCTGTCTTCGGTGGCTCTTTATTCCTTTTGAATGGAAAACCTAACTCAAATTATCTATTCAAAATACAGCATAATATTATAGCTAATGGCAGGATTATGCTTGATTATATCACTTAGGAGGGAGGAAGCAGGAAATGAAGATGACCAGCAAGTCTCTGGACCAGCAATGGCTGCAAGTAAGTCATTCTATTCTTGCTGCGTGGACTCTCACCCCAGCTCCCCTGCCCTTTTCCTATCTAGGAGTCTGGTTCAAGTATTCCATCCTCTCAGTCTTCAATCCCCCAAGCAGAAGTGACTTTTAAAAATCCTACGCCACCAGAGTCTTTTGTACCCCTCTCCATTGTAGGACTTATCACACGTTATTAAATGTAATTACTTGGGAATTTGTCATTCCAAAGAGATCACCTTGTATTTAGAGCCTATCACTACCTTCTAGGACAGAGCTTGGTGAGTGAATTCAGTAAATATTCACGGTAGAAAAGAACGAGTATAGAACCCAGTGAAGTAAGGCTAGAGGGCAGAAAGGTGAGAGAAATGGGAAGGCACAGCTGGAGAATCCGCCTGGTGCCAAAGTTCTAAATTAAGGGGTAGGTAAAATGTGTAGTGCCTGTTTGGGGTTTCTTAGCAAGGCTGATGTATAAATTTCAGATAAAGATATGGATAAGCTAAAAGATTTAACTGTTTTCAAAGCCAAAGCCAATACCTACCAAGTCAGAACATACAAAAAGAAAGAAATTCTACAGTGCTAGAAACACAGTAAAACAAACATGCAATGGCAGAGAGAATATTTTCATTCTTAAAAAAAAATGTTTTGTTCTTTGGAAAGCTTTTAAAAAATAACCACTGCACAAAACTCCTGATATGGAAAAAAAAAAAAGCGAGAGAGAAGCTGCAATGAAAGCAGTATTAATTAATATTGTAAGCTATAAACTCACCAGCAAGCAGAGCATTATATAAACACAATTATTTTAAAAGTCTTCTTTGAGTGATTTAAAAATCATAAAATGCAAATTGTAGTTTTAAGACGAATTAGTGGGCTGTGCTTCTATTGCTCTTACACTAAAATCTATATAACTTTGTAATCCTTGTGTGGGGGTCTTTACAAATACGAGCACCTTAAAGCATTTTCCTTTGTCCGTGATACTAGGAATGCTGGGGAGGGACAAAAGTAGGGCCACAAAGCTTTGTTTCCTGATAAAAGCAGACTGTCAAGTCAAAACACTGCAGTCAACTTCCATTGATGGTATTCAAATATCATAACAGGAATTGGCAAGTTCATCTAACAAAGTACCCAAATCTCACTTCTTCTGTTCTTTAAAGGCATCATCTACACATAATTTTTGATGCACTTAAAAGAGCCACATGTGGGCGCCTGGGTGGCTCAGTCGGTTAAACGACTGCCTTCGGCTCAGGTCATGATCCTGGAGTCCCGGGATTGAGTCCTGCATCGGGCTCCCTGCTCGGCAGGGAGTCTGCTTCTCCCTCTGACCCTCTTCCCTCTCATGCTGTCTCTCATTCTCTCTCTCTCTCAAATAAATAAATAAAATCTTAAAAAAAAAAAAAGAGCCACATGTATTAATCATTCAAAAGGAAATATTTTAATGAAGCACAAAACATGAAAAACAAAGAAACTAAAACTCACTGGTAGGTGTTTAAATAGCCCAAATCGTAGCTTAAAACTGACAAAACTAAATTTTATGGATTTGGGCTTTAACTGCATGGTTGCAGTTTTATGAATTCACTCCAATTATTCTCTGCAGTTGGATTAATAGAAATAATACCACAGTCCTTGATAACAGTTCTATTCATCTAAACAAAATGACATGAAGACTATGTTTGTACACCGAAGTTACCTTCAATTTAGGTAGAAACTTACATTTACCTGAAGATAGAAACTTACATTACCTTTACAGTCTCACAACTGCCAAAACAGATTAACTCCCTGTTGTAACGGCTAGAGATTAGTTTGCCTCAAGACCCCATCTAGGCAAGCAACAGAGCCAGCAGCAGAACAGTAGGAAGAGGAAGCAGTGTTCAGTGGGGACATTAGCAAGGACAAGGCTCAGAGGCTAGAAGGACATGGCCTTTCAGCAAGGCTAGAACTCTGAGTGCAACAGAGAGCCAGCCAGACTCTCGAGCGCAGCGGTGTGGACATTTGCGCCAGATCCCTCTTTGTGGGGCCTGTCTTGTGCAGTGCAGGCCGCTGAGCTGCATCCCTGGCCTCTATCCACTCGATGCCAGCAGCACCCCCACCGTTATGACAACCAAAACTGTCTGTGGATGTTGCCAAATATCTTTCTTCTGTGGGGAGGGGAAGTCAAAATGCCCCCATTAAGAACCAGTGGGTTAAAGAATAAGGAGGAGCCAGATCACAGAGGGACCAAACCATTTCAAGGAACTTGGACTTTATTCTCAAGGGAAGAGTGAGCCATTGAAATGGCAGAAACTGTGATCAGATTTCATCCAACAGGTGTTTACTGGACACATCCTCTGTGCTAGGCACTCTTACAGGTGCTGAGGATACGACAGTGAACAAGACAAATGAGGTCTCCATTCTCTTAAAATTTACATTCTTTTTGTGAGGACACATAAAACAAGAAAATGGTCAATATAACTTCATTTTGCAATTGTGCTGTGTAAAGAAGAAAACAGGATACTGTCAGAGAGGAACTGGGTGGTGGGAGTAAAGAGGCTACTTTATTTTAGACCAGAAGGTCTGGGGAAGCTTCTCTGAGGAGATGAAATAGAATTGGGTTGAAACTCTAAATGCCAACACAGAGCCACCACGTGAAGACCTGGGAAAGGAGTCCCCTAGAAAAGCTGGAGGAAGGTCCCTCAGCGGGGAGGCCGGTGTGCCGTGGGGCGGTGTGGGAGGGGTGGCTGTTGGGCGAGATGAGGTCAGTGGGCAGGTGGGGCTATATCTTGTGAGACTTCTTTTTTAAAGATTTTTAAAAATTTTATTTATTTGACAGAGAGACAGAGAGAGAGGGAGAAAGAACAAGCAGGGGGAGTGGCAGGCAGAGGGAGAGGGAGAAGCAGGCTCCCCGCTGAGCAGGGAGCCCGATGCGGGGCTCCATCCCAGGATCTTGGGATCACGACCTGAGCCGAAGGCAGACGCTTCACCGACTGAGCCCCCCAGGCATCCCCATCCCATGAGACTTCTTCACTGGGAGCCACTGAAGAGTTTTTCAGAGGAGTAACATGATCTGACACTTTACAAATATCCCCAGCTGCTGTGTGGAGGAGAAGTTCAGGGGAAGTCGAGGAGAGGCCAGAAAACTTTCACTATGCTAGGCAAAAGGTGAATGGAGGTGGAGGGAAATGAAAGGAGCCAGGCTGTGTTTAGCAGCACAGCCAACAAGTAGGACTTGCCCACAGATGACATGAAAGGAAGGAAGGGAAATGGGAGAAGCCCGGATGAGTCTCTGCTGGGTTTCTGCCTTGAACAGCTGGGGGCATGGGAGTGACTCGGACTGAAATGGGAAAGACGAGGGGAGCAGCAAGCCGGGAGGGGAGGTGGTGAGGAAACCGAGAGTTCTCGATAAGACACAGGTTGCTGGCGTGCCACTGGGACACACAACTGATGCTGTACAACATGCAGTTGTGGGGCAAATCCGACATCAGATTGTTTAAAATGCCGAGGACTATAGTTGAGGGGACTGAGGGACCGAGCACAGAAGGAAACCTGAAGGGTGCAAATACAAAGCCACTGGATAGCCCATGTTTAGAGGTCTGCCAGGGAGCAGCCAGCAAAGATGTGCAAAAATAGCCAGTGAGGTCGAAGGTGTCCTGGAAGCCAAGAGACAGTGTTTCGTGGAGGAGAGAATGCTCAACCGTGCCAAATATCATTGAGAGGTCAAGTAATGGGGTGATGAAGAGAAGACCCGGGTGTGGCAACACGGAGGACATGGGGACCCTGACCAGCAGTTTCCCCCACAGCTGGGGAAGAGGCTGAAGTGAGGGGAGAGGGGGGGAGTGCAGGCAGTGACCACGGCAGATCGCTCAGGAAATCTTTTCTAGGGAAGGGAAGGAGACGAACGGGCTGACAGGTGGAGCAAGATGAGGAACATCAAGACAGAATCTGTGGAGGCGGGAGAACCTGGAGCATGTCCATACGCACTGCAGTGGAGGGAAAACGGACATTCAGCAAAGGCTGAGGATAATTCTGGGAGCAAGGTCCTCTGACAGATGGCCGTAGTGGGCCTTTGGGAGCAGCATGGACACCTCGCCCAGGGTGACATAAGAAAGGCCGAGTGAGGAAGAGATGCAGGGAGGAGTCTGGGGAAGTTGAAGGCCAGAGCCTCTTGCAAAGTGTTGAGAAAGGACTATGGAGAGGCTGGGCTGGAGGCAGGGAAAACAGAGGTCCGTCGTGACAATCTTGGGACAGGGAGACACCTCCAACTACAATGGCAGTGGGAGTGTGGGAGAAACAAGACTTGGTGAGTGATTAGATACAGGGGTGAGAAAGAGTGTGGTCAGGAACAGAATCCAGCTTTTCTCTCTGGGCAGCTCTATGGATGACGCTGCCGTTCACCGTGAGTGATCCAGGAGTAGGATGCAGGGTGGGGACAGGGTGAGGGGCAGTAAATAACATTCAGGTGGGAACACACGTGATGCCTGCAGGACAACCAAGCATCAGTGTCCAGGCAAGTGGGTCTATGGGCAAGGAGCTCAGAGGTTGACTAGAGATGCAGGCCTAGCAGCCTTCTGCGTGTGGATGAAGCCACCGGAGCAGATGGACCCTGTGAAGGAGAAAATTTAAGGGCAAAGCAAGGAACCTAGCATAAAATGTATAAAATAAGGCAGCAGCATTTCAGAAGTAAATGGAATAGGGGAAGGAAAAATAAGAGCCAAACTAGGATTGAGAAAAATTACAAAAAGAATAAAGAACTATAAAAGGCCAGAATCCATTAACGCAAGAAGCAAACAATAACTGATATATCTAAGTCATCAAAACCTAGTAAAATTACGTTCGGCACAGTCTACATTGTGAAAAGATACATAGCACATAAAAAAAAAAGATTTCTTCTTAAAATTGTTAGAAATTATTCAGTTAGGAAAACTCAATTTGAGTGACCACTTCATTTTTGGGTACACTGGTAAATGAATAATAATATATATAAATATATCAACATACACATATAAAAATGTTTTATAGATTCTTAGATATTTCTAAGTGACCAACCAATAACAGGTACCTTTCACAACAAAGCGTAGGGGGGGAGCGTAGGTTACCAGGTCTTCACTCCACAGTGCTTTATTTAGAGAGATCTGCTCATGGGAGTCCAATTTTCTATGCTCAGTATTAGAAATAAAGACAAAGAAAAAGAAAACCCAAATGAAATCAAGGATACTTCTCTTCGAGTGGAATAAAGCTGGTAACATTCCTGAGGTGATTAAGCCTGATTTGTGTCAGGCTTTGAAACAAATTTCATGGCAGAGCTTATCTTTTCTAGTAATTGTTGCACATTCCCACTTTATAAAATGCTTGCAGCCCTATTTTACTTATAAAAGGAAACTTGTGGGTTTTTAGAAGAGGTATTTTGGCAATATGCCAAAAAAAAGCCAATTTTTTTTTTCCCTGCCCTCTTGGCTTAGGCCAACCTTAGACACCCCCCCCCACAGAAAACAAAATACGACATTGGTCATTACCTCCCGTTTTAAACTGAGCAAGTCCCTGTGATTCGGTCTCTCTGTCACCAAATTGCCCTTCCACATTACATCGAGTGCCTCTTACCACCAGATGCCAAGCCCATTAGAGCTGCAGTGAATGGGAAATAAGGGTTATAGAGATGTTCTTGTCACCTCAGACCAAAATTTAAGTGATGCAGTGCCACTTCCAATTAATTTAAAAATGATTCCAGGAATATATTCCTCAATGCTTACACTGTTTGAAGGCCCTCAGCTTGACAGAACTATCTGTGCAAGATCATGATGACTCTGTGTTCTGGGCGTTCTAGTAAGTACTATCAGCAAGTGGAAGTGAAGCTGGGTTTGCTGATGTTATGGTAATCAGAGTAAGGAACTGAAGTTTGCTTCGGGGACAGAAGCTGGTAGAGACGTTTGGAAGCTCTCAAATTAGATTAGGCAAGGACGCAGAAGGGACATATTTCAGTCACTTTTCAGACTTCCCCTGCAGATCCCTCAGAAGTGGCTACCATTAAACGATTTGCCAGGAGACGGATTTGTTTTTAACCTTTGACTGAAACCAAAGAAAAGTACAAAGCTTACAGTCTATTTCCTTCTTAGATATCTCAGATGTTAGAAACTTCTAAGCCTTTTCATAGTTTTATTTACATATGTGGTTCTAGCATTCACCTACAAATGTTGCTTCATTTGAGACGAATAACTTAAAAACTGTGTAGGAATAAACATATTTAATACAAGATCTACCAGAAATTAGCAAAAAGTCGAAAGAGATTTTACTGTAATTAGCAAAAGCCCTCAAAGCTGGTCATAAGGTCATTAAGAAATGAGCGTAAACCCGGCGCGCCTGGGTGGCTCAGTCGTTAAGCGTCTGCCTTCAGCTCAGGTCATGATCCCAGGGTCCTGGGATCGAGCCCCGCATCGGGCTCCCTGCTCGGCAGGGAGCCTGCTTCTCCCTCTCCCACTCCCCCTGCTTGTGTTCCCTCTCTCGCTGTGTCTCTCTGCCAAATAAATAAAATCTTTAAAAAAAAAAAAAAGAAAGAAATGAGCGTAAACATTAACAAAAACTATACTTAGCAGCAGCTACCAAAGAGAGCTGGAGAAAATACATTTTATTAGAATGAATCCAATACTGTCCTAAAGGAAAGCTGTATTACTTCTCTTAAAGAATCTTTCTTAGAGTGGTGCCTGGGTGGCTCAGTCATTAAATGTCTGCCTTCGGCTCAGGTCATGGTCCCAGGGTCCTAGGATTGAGCCCCGCATCGGGTTCCCTGCTCCGCGGGGAGCCTGCTTCTCCCTCTCTCACTCCCCCTGCTTGTGTTCCCTTTCTCGCTGTCTCTGTCAAAAAATAAATAAAATCTTAAAAAAAAAATCTTAGTATAGGAAAGATGCCAATTTTTGGAGAAATATTTAAAATGTGTTTTATTTACATGTTTTATTTTTTGTTCTTAAGGAAAAGGAAGCCTGGGCTCTTGAGCAAGAAGCAACCTCTATCAGCAGATCAGGAAGCGACTGAGGCTGGAGAGATGTGTAAGACTTCAATCACAGATTATCTGCATAAAAGCCCTGAGAGATGCAGTAAAGGAAGAAAGAGATTATTTTCCATCTCTCAGATTGGCAAACATTTCAAAGTAGAAGAAGCCACTAATGGCGAGGGTGCTAGGAAACCTGTATGCACTGACAGTATCTTCTAAGTGTATACATTTTGTGCTTAGCAATGGATATCAAAAACAGTTTTTAAATACCCCTGGATTCAACAATAACATTTGTCTTTAGGACAAATTTCCTGACCAAGAAAAGTACAAAAAGATGCATGCCTACAGAGGTTCACTATGGTGTTTAATAGTGAAAAATTACAATCTAAATGCTATTGGCAGGAGACTGATTAAGTAAATTATAATGGAGCACCATGTAGCCATTAAAAGTGATGGAGATTTATATAGTCTACTGTGCAAAGACGTTCTTGTGGCTATTCAGTGAAAAAAGGTTCCAGAATAGAACAGTAAAACATTTACCTACAATTATATGAATAGGCTTATAGAAAGTCTGAAGGGATGTTTTTATCGTAATAAGTGATTATAACTCAGTGAGATTTCTGGTGATTTTTGTTTCCTTTTTTGTACTTTTCTACACTCTTTTTGTTGTTGTTATTGTTTTTACAATGAGTACCTAATTTTAACAAAAGAAACACAAAGCCATCTTTGTTTTAAAAAAGGTCCTAAACATGTTTTTCTTTAAAAATAAGCAATATATGTAAATAAAAACAAATACCTCTAATTACATGGTAAAAAACAAACTAAACTAAAAATTCCCTTTATTTGCAAGTTAATTTTTAAATTTAAGTCTCTGGACAATTTAAAGTATTTCACAATAACTAAAAATGTTTTCATTCATGGTTTTATCACTATTGAGATTTTAGCTCCTCTGAGGGCAACAACTGTAAATTATCTGTGAATTCTAACTATACCAGGTATCATGAATATATTAAATACAAGGTACAGTAAATGTTAGCAATGGTGATTCTGACTCGTACTCTGAGACAGCCTCACCTCCAACAAATGTTGAACGAGATGAGTCCACAGGCATAAGCCCTAAAGCTCCCAGTCATATCAATCAGGAATTATTTATACATCCAACATTTTTCCTTCTAAGGGGAGAAAAAAAGGCAAAATAGTCTAACCATAAATATGCTCAATCTTTTTAGAAATCCTTTCAATATAAATAAGAAAAGATACAAAAGTTAAGTCTTTGTGTTTGAGTAACATGTAAATAATTGTAAGTGGCATGGTGTTTTTTTTTTTAAGATTTTTAAAATTTATTTGAGAGAGAAAGAGAGCGCGCAAGCACGCACAATGAGGGGGGAAGGAGGGGCAGAGGGAGAGGGAGAAGCAGACTCCCCGCTGAGCAGAGAGCCCAACACAGGGCTCAATCCCAGGAAATTGGGATCATGACCTGAGCTAAAGGCAGATGCTTAACCGACTGAGCCACCCAGGTGCCCTGGTTTTTTCTTTTGATAATTGGGGAATTACTAGTTGTTATCTCTAGAGATCCTTATTTACTCACTGACAAGCGTTTATTTCAACTAGTCTAAACTTAAAATACTTGCCCCTAATAAAAAGAATCTAATCATACTGCCACGGTGTGAACCTGGCCTGAACAGGGCAGTCTCCCAGGATCATCTGGGATCCTTTGGGATCATTAGCTGCATTAGGGGACCACAGACCCATAGTAAATGCTCATTCTTTTCACAATTAGGTTACTGTTATAAAATTAATGCTGCCTCAATCATAATCAGATGATAAAATATCATAATTCAAAGAAATTGGTGAATCCATACTGAGCAATCAGGCCTTGCTTGCTGGCCCACCATGCTGGCAGGCCGGAACTGGTGAGGTGATCCCAGGCTGAATCTGGACTGGTTCATACACGAAGGGAGGGAGGCTCCCACCTTAAATCCTGGGCACACCTACTGGCTTCAGTCTGCTGACAAGATAGCTCCACTAGCTCTCCTTTTTTTGGAATCGCTAATTAAATGATAACACTATTGTGTAAAATATAAATTTACATCTGATGTATTATACATGTTATATGTGAAATAAATTCCATAATAACTACGAATAAAGTGTAAATCCAAAATATTTCTAAGAAACTGAAGAGCTTAGTTTCAAGCACTGCAGCATGCCCTTGTTTAGGCCAGCAGATGTAGCTGTGAATTAAAATAGGGAATGTGAACTGCTCTCCTTCAGCCAGTAGATGGCACCCTTCTTTTTTTTTGAACTGGGTTTATAATGACACTTTAATATGATTCAAGGTTGCTACCAACAATTATTTGACACTGGGCTTGATTTTGATTTACCTGAATTTACCTAGAATAATCATATCAATTATTTATTGAGTGCAGAGACCTGGACCATTTCTGTCCAGCATTTTCTAAGATTGTTTTCTTTAGTCATGGAAAGAACATTTCCCAGGACTCAGGACAATCTCACAATTATCCTCAGAACTCTCTAAAGGAGAACTGAAATGTAATACTGCTCTCCACAAGACTCAGAGTGGGTCATATAATAAGAATTTGCTTAGAGAGTCTTAAAACCGAAGGCATCCATAATAACGGTCTACTGGGGAGCCCTGTCTAGGCACAGTGCCTGGCTCAGGGTAGGCCCACAAATGTCTTTTGAATGAACAAATTAATAAACACTACTGCTTTTAAAAGGTGTGCCCTTGAAAAACTATCAGTGGTTCATTTTTCTGTGAGACTTCTCAGATATGGATATCAAACTGATATTCCTAATGACCTACAGGTAGGGGGACAGTACATTTGTATTCTCACGTTTTAGTTAAAGACATGAAGATATAAAAAGATTCCAAGTGTCCTTGTATTCAGTAGTGCCAATCAGAAAATAATTTTTCTTGCCCAACTATTTTATTTAGGCCATAAAACAAAGAAGTTCACATTCTAGAAACTAGAACAGCACCGGATAGTCCATAAAGCCCAACTTCTTGAGCATATAACTTAATCTAAATATCTTTACTTTGTTGGTCTATGAAAATTTGGATCAATTCATTATGACTCTTCTCATTCAAAGGCTATTTATATTTTAAAATATCTTAAAACTTTATTACTCAGTTTATGACCTACATTACTAAGTTCTGGAAACATCACCTAACAATTCCATGGAGTCAGTATAAAGTGCTAACAGACCATCATTTTTATAGAAACTAAAAGCTTAATAACCTTATTATTAAGTATTTCATGCCCTCAAGTATATGTCACATGTAGTCAAAGAAGTTTTGTGAACTTCTAGGCAGCTGTGCTTCATTTTTAGCATAAATTAATAAAAAATAAAATCCAGCACTATTTTTTTTTAAAGGTAGTATTACTGTTAAAGCAATACATATTTAAGAACGTACAGAAAAGTAAAAAAAAAAAATTCACTCCCACACCCATAATTCATCCACACATTTATATCGGGCATATTTCCCCCCTGTTTTTTCCACCCGTTTTCAAATAACTGCTCTCATATTATATATACAAATGAATCCTGCTTTACCATTATACCCTAAGCATTTGTCTACTGAAGATGAAGGCTAAAAGGAGACCTTCTCTTTTATGAGGAAAGAATGGCCCGGTCCTATACCTGACTGATATTAATTACAATGTTGGGAGATGAGGCCCACATTGAAGATACCCAGGAAAACCTGTCAAGTTATCAAGAATGTGTGGATCACATCACGATCAAAACCGAATTTACTACCTCCTTCCTCCTCATTCTGGCTCCTTCCAACTACTCATTTATTTCCAATCTTAGCTAGGGGAGGTAACATTGGAAAAAAAAAAATCTAGGTTCTAGAGACTATCAGACTTGGATCCAAATCTTGACTCTGTCAATGACAAGCTGTGTGATCTCGGACAAGTGACTTAACCTCTCTGAGACCCAATTTCCTCATTTATAAACTGGGGGATATTACTAACTGCTTCATAGTTATTGTGAAGATTAAATAATCTGCTATGCCTAAAATGTCTGGTACAATGCCTGCAATGGAAGGAGAGATTTTATACTGGTCAAAAGCAAAACTGAGGTTAACAACAAAAATCATCCAAAATCTTCAGTCATGGGTTTTCTAACTTTTCCAAGTAAACACAACTTTATTGTTATAAACAATTACTAGCAGCAAAGTTACTTTAAAAATAAAGGTTAGTCGGACTAGAAGAAAAGCAACATCTATCTGTCTATCAGTATACTTTGAGTGAAAAGTACAATAATGCCTATGTTCAGTTATGATTAAACCAAATATAAAAAACTCAGTAATGCCTATAATAATTATATTACTTATCACTCCCCCCTCCCTTGCAATTTCCCCGTCTACAGAATCACTCCCATCAGCATACTCAACATGCTGTTAATTCTCCCAACTTAAAAACAAAAACACAAACAAAAAAACACCTCTCTTGATCTCAGTCCCCTTTCCAGCTATGACCCCATCTCTTTCTTTCCCTGTAAAGCACAACTCAAGACATGCCTGTATATACAATCTCCTCCATTCTTTTGGATCCACTCCACCCAGGCTTTACCCACCAAGGACTGCCATCAAGGCTAACTTGGCAAACTCCTGAGTCTCATCTTACATGATTTAAACCCACCATACACCTTCTTCACGTGGTGTCCAAGTCACCATTCTCCCGGTTCTCCTGGGTTTTCTCCTTTGGTAGGGAAATCTCCCTTGCTAATTTGCTCCGTATTTCCCAACCTCTAAACCTTGGGAGTGCCCAGAGCTCCTTGGTGAGCTCAATGCCTTGGTGAGCTCATCTAGTCTCCTGGCTTTGAACACTACCCATATACTGAAGAGTCTCAAATTTACATCTTGACCTTGTACCTCTCCTCTGAATTCCAAACTTCTATATCTAACTGTTTGCTTGACTCTCCACTTAGCGATCCAACAGATATTTCAAACTCACAGGCCCCAGACTGAGCTCCTAGCATTATCCCTGAATACCTGCTACCTGCTCCTCTCACACTGGTTCCCATCCATCTTCCAACTGCTCACAGGCCAAAAGCCTTGGAGATCCTTGACTTCATTTATTCTCTCACCTCTCACATCCGACGTATAACAAGTCCTTGTTGACTCTACCTTCAAAATATATCCAGAACCTCTTTACCTCAATTCCCTTGCTGCCACCTATTCCAAACCACCGTCAATTCTCACCTGTCACACATGTGCAGCCTTGTCCACAGAACTTCCTACCGGTAGTTTAAAAAAAGCCAATCATTCCTAATATACAGCTTTTTAACTTGGGGTATAAATTACACACACACACACACACACACACACACACTTCTTGAAAATCAGGCATATTTAGACCACAGAAAGTGGAATAAACATTCCAGATACCAATTACAGGACTGTAGTTACTTACACTGTGAACTCCTAAAGCTTTCCAGACTGCGAAGCTGATCACACCAACCCCGCACCATGCATAAAGTGAGCCCCAACCCAGGGCTCGCAAGGCAAGGGAAGACCCGCTCTCTGGTAAGGCAGCTGTGGCCATGCTTCCCTGCAATGAAGACAGAGAGGAAAAATCATCAGTTCGGAAAAAGTAATTATTTCAGGAGTGTTTGAAACTCATGACTCTCTGAATGTCACCGTAATTTTGGGAAGCCAGACCAACTGAAGTCCAAAAAGAAGCTTTGCTACTTAGTAACTGCAGAGAAGTCACCCCTTCTCTGACTGACAGATATTTGAGTACTCAGGGCCTTGCCAGGAGCTGTGCTAGGTACTGGAGAGAAAAACGCAAATAGAGTAACTTCTTTCTGACTAAAGATCCCAGTCAATGGGGGGAGGGGAGGAGGACACAGACACATAAAAGTTAATTATGATCTAAATGGAATGTGCGACAATATAACTATACACATAGGGCACCATAGTCCCAGAGGAGGATACCTAATCTGTTGTTGCAGTTAGAGGAAGCTTTAAGGAGGGGTTCCTCAAAGAGGTGAGCTAATCTAAGTCACTACAAAGACTTTTAAATACATATGCAAAATGCAGGGCACATAGTAGAAACCCAGCTTATGGCAGCTATTCATGGGAAACTAGAAAATAAACAATGACTCTCCTCTTGGGTTTCAAGGCATCATATTAAGGTAAAAATCTATACCATAATAACTGAACAACTTTCAGACTATCAGCATGAAAACTTGACTAGAGAAGAATAGGAATGCAATGCACGCTTCAAAAGGGAATATCCACCCCATCACTGAAAGCACCGATTACTGATTATTTTTTTCCAAAACTTTTCTTTGCTGTTTTTTGCCTATTAATTCTCCCAGAAAAGCCCTAAAACATTCTGTCAAGATTTCTCTGAGTCCCATTCATTGGCATTTTCATTACAATGTCATCAAACTGATTAGCTAATGTGATAAGATAGCAAATTTATGTTTGGTCTTTCTTCTGGAAACAAATTTCCATTTACTCAAGCCTTTCCCTTTTTAGAATAATTTTCTTTATATTGCTCAACCCATTGAATAAAGGTTTGTAGCATGTGTGCTGTGATTATGAATGTTATTGGTGGCACACAGAAACACTTGGTTTACCTGTATTTTCATGTCTCGCACCATGCCCTGACCCAGAAGATATTATTTGCTGACTTAACACTTGTTTGTAATATACCTGAGACCCAACCAGATTTTCAAGAGATGTTTCTTTAGTTATTTTCTATGATCAAAACAAACTCTCTTACCCCTTTTCTCACGTTGCTGTAATTTCAGAGTGGTTCTCTAGATATCACAGATCTCATATAAATTCACTAACTTCTAACTGGCCTGAATTTTCATCCAGAAGCAGCAACGTTAACCAAATATTATTAAACCAGGGTCAACTTAAGTGCCTAAATTTTATTTTAGAAACTTAAGTTAAAAAATTCCTTATTTCCTTGGGAAGGACAGAAATTATATATGTGTTACATATGTACATGTGCTTTTAAAAGCCACCTTAGCTTACACCTTCCTCTGTTTATTCAATGAAGGACAAAGAAAAATGAATGTTCGTTCAGCACTTACTACTGCCGTTCCATTCCCAGTTTTCTAGCCTGATACTCAGCTAAGACAATGCAGTTAAGACTTTAAAGAAATGATGACCATCCTCCTGAAATAATAGCAATGTAGGCAGTCCCCAACTAAAAGCTGATCATTTTTAAAGTCCTGAGTTGCAATCTGAATCTGTATTATAGTTAATGTCTAGATTCCAAGCCAGTGGACAGAAATCTATTTAAATAAAAAATTGCTAAAAATAGTGTAATTTCTTCTCCAAAAATTATCAAAGATGGAAAGAGTGCCACGGTGGGCAAACTGTTTAATCCATCAGTGCCTCAGTTTAATGGGGGCAACATAACAGCATCTCATGGGGTTGTGATGGGGGTTCAATGAACCCCAACCCTTAAAACAGCAGGTAGCACATGGTAAGCATTCAAATGCTAGATATTATTATCACTATTAATGTCAGAGAAAACTGCCAGGCAGTACACTGCCTAAGTGGTATTCTTAAACTGGCGCTTGCTAAGTGTAAATGCATTAAATGCTCCCGAACCTCTGAGCCTCTCAGAGTCTGGATCAGTGGTAATGCTCTAATTCAGATGTTTCCCCAGAGGGGAGGCAGAACTTTACACAACATATTTAACCATCCAGAACAGTGGTTCTCAAACTTTCTGGTCTCAGGATCCATTTATACTTGGATCCCAAAGATTTCTGATTATGTGGCCTATACTTAATAATAATTAATATTTTAGAAATTAAAGCTAAGAAATTCTTAAATTTTAAGTATTAATTCATTTACAAATAAACCCAGTATAGATTAATATAAACCTACTTTTGGGACGCCTGGGTGGCTCAGTCAGTTAAGCGTCTGCCTTCGGCTCTGGTCATGATCCCAGGGTCCTGGGATCGAGTCCCACATCAGGCTCCTTGCTCAGCAGGGAGCCTGCTTCTTCCTCTGCCTGCTGCTTCCCCTGCTATGCTTTCTCTCTCTCTCTCTGACAAATAAATTTAAAAAATATATATATAAACCTATTTTTATGAAAACAGCTACCTTACAAAACAAAAGAATTTAGTGCAAGGAGGCAATGTTTTACATTTTGATTAATCTTTTAAATGTTTGGCTTAACAAGGGACAGATGAATTTTCATAAATGCTTCTGTATTCAATCTGTTGCAATATGTTTTTTGATTGAAGAATCTGCATAAAGTCCAGCCTTACAGAGATCTGTGGTTGAAAGGGACAAGTATTTTAATAGCCTTCCTTCTTTGATGCTCCACCAAAACTTCCCAAATAGCGGCATGCACTCTGGGATCTGAAGTCACACCGATGAGTTTTTTGTACTTTGTTACATTAAAATCCATTAGTCTATTTTGTATTTCTAATGGACCTTTTATCCATGCGTTATGATCATTCAGAAAATACTGATTTACCAAGTTATGCAGATCTTTCCAATGTTGACACCATTTATTAAACATTTAAAATTTCACATCATTAACACTACCACCAATCTCATCAGAAAAGCCTTTACGTATTGAGTACCTATTAAGCTGACAATGGCAGATACAAGTATTGGGATACCTGAGACCCAACCAGATTTTAAATCCTAAGATTTAATTTTCACTTGCAAGCTCCAATTTTATCACTGGCAACAAATACTGACAAGTGCTTGCTTGAAGAGACGACACAGGCTCATTTTGTTCATTTTGAAGAAAATGTCTGTCAAATACCCACTTCTGAATAACTATAGTCTGTCAGTTCCTCTTTCAAATAAAATACGTTATTACATGGGGAAAAAAGCAGCTAGTTCAGCATGCAATTTAATCACACCATTGCTTTTCCTGGAGAAAAACGTCTTTCTTTGATATAAATCGGAAAGGCTTTATGCGTACTTCCCATTTCTTCACGTGGATTAGTAAAGAGGTATAATCAAGGGTTAAGATTTAATAAAATCAGTAATTCTACTGCTATAACAAGGAGATTCTTATGCAATGAGGGCTTTTTTTTTTTTAACTACAGATGCACGGTAGTGAAGACCACCAGGCCTGCCAGTACAGCTGGGTGCCACCGCCTTGATTACACTAAGGCTCCAGCACTCTTACCCCACGTGCTTCTATACCGTTAGTGCAAATGCCTCGCTATTACTAGGAAAATAGTTTTGACTTTACAGACCCCCAAAGAGTCTCAAAGATCCCTAGGGTTCTATGGCCCACAGCCTGACAACCACCGTGTTTGATAGGGCATGTGTGACCATCAAATCTTAGAACCACAAAATAGAATGCCAAGTTGTAAATGTGGGTATGGGTTGTTGTTGTTTTTTCCTGAGAATCCCTAGCTTTCATCAGATTCTCAGAAAGGTCTGTGACCCAAAGGCTAACCTGGTAATTTAGGCTTAGAAATGAATGCAAATTCTACTGTTAAAGCATCACTATCAGTTAGGCTTTACTGATTCCTTCTACAAGATATAGTTCTGCACTGAAAATATTCTGTAATACAGGGTGAAAATGACCACAGGGTTCATCACGTGATTTGGGTAGCTCCATTTAAGCCTTGAGTATTCAGATGGAGAACAAAAGCACCTTAAATGTGGTCTTTTTCCTTTACAGTATCTACAGTGCTTAAGTATGATATCAGATTATTAAAAATGTAAGTGGAAAGGGAACTCGACTAGTTTACGATTTTTCACATAACACTCTTCTTCCAAGCAAACATCAAATTATAATTATATAGTTAATTGCGTCAATATTTAATATCTGTCTCCCGCACAGATGCTAGCTTCCTGAAGGGCAAGCATTGGTTCATTTTTGTTATCTCTTGCACCGAGCTAGCACAGTGCCTGACACATAAAAGATCCCAAGTTAACATTTGAAGCAATGAAATGATGGTTAAATAAACAATACGGGATGGAGAGGGCAGAGACAGGACAACACATGCTAACAAGTAACTGCAAGTCTACAAGTCAATGAGAAGAAACAATCCTCAACAGCTGGGGTCTGACCACATGAGTGATTACTCAATCTTGCTCATGGAGTTAAGAATTTTCTGCCTTAAGAAGCTTATGGTCATTCAACCCAAACTGATTGAGCACTTATGTGTCAGGCACTTTTCTGTGGAGCGGGGATGAAGCAGCACAAAGCACGTGTGATCTCTGGGCTCAAGGAGCTGATCCATGTTTTTCATCAATGATAAGATGAACTTTACTTCAACAATTGAACATTTTTGAAATAGAAAGGCCTCTGGTGGGGCGCCTGGCTGGCTCAGTCAATAGAACATGAGACTCTTGATCTGGGTGGAGAGCTTAAATAAATAAATAAATAGAAATGCCTCTGGCAATCAGTATTGTGTCAAGAATTTAACTGGCATCATTTTTTTTTTCCTTAGTGGTACATAAAATACCGGGGCCTCTTACAACTGATAGGGAATTACCCAGATTTAGACTTAGTCATGTTGTGAATAGGAAATGTACTGGATGAGCTTTCAAAGTCTTGTTCTGCTAAAATTTAAGAAAAAGAAAGCACATAACTAAATACTTCTTTTTTCTTTCTTTTTTAAAGATTTTATTTATTTATTTGAGAGAGAGAGTGCACAGAGGGAGAGGGAGAAGCAGGCTCTCCACTGGAAACAGCCCCATATGGAGCTTGATCTCAGGACCCCGAGATCATGACCCGGGTTGAAGGCAGACACTTAACCAACTGAGCCACCCAGGAGTCCCTAAATACTTCTTTCTAAATGAAAATAAAGACCACTGATTAATTTGTACATTTCCTGAATCTATGAGATGTATATAGGTTTACTTCTTAAAACAGTATGAAAGGCCACCAACATTTTATTTACTTCTCCTATGCACAGCAGCTGCCAATTATCTGTAAACAATAACAATGCTATAAATGGATTTCCGTGTCACAAACCTTATTGAACCATTCAGGGCTCTTCTTTTTAGCCAATGATAATGTTGTAACAAATCCGGCTAGCATTCCTGCTGCAGCCACAGTACCAAGGAAAACTCCACCTGCCAAGAGTTTTGGGGGTAGGGCGTGGAGGGGGAGGAGAGAGATTAAAGAGAGAGAAAAAAAAAAACACAACACAACACCTTAAGAAGACGTACCCAAAGTAAGTCCAGACACTATTTAAATTACATCTTAAGTCACTTTTGAAATTTGAGAACGAAAGCTAGACAGCTCTGGCCATAAAGGTAAAGGATAGCAGTGCGAAACCTGCGTGACCTCCTGACCTCTGGTTCCTGAGATCGTTCTGCGGGACCGTTCCCAAGAGCTGAGAGTTGGCCCAGGGTCCCTTCCCCTCTTCCCGGGGACGGTTTGAAGTTTCTCCCGGGGAGGAAAACAAGCTAGTGGAAGGTAGGGGAAGGCACAAGAGAAACTATAGAGGGGATGGGGGAAATACAGCACACAGCTCAGGGGAGACTCCACCCCGCACGACCCCTGACTGGCCGATCCCCACCAGCTAAACTCAGGGGCAGCCCAAGGGAAGGTCTCCCAGGGCGGGGAATGGCGGCTCCAGCGCAGGCCCCGGAAGAGCTCGCCACGACACCAGCACCTCACCACACCACACCTTTCACCAGGAAAAGCCGATCGTCTGTGGATCCCGGAGTGTCGAGACCAGAGGACGGCGGCCCAGGCCCGGCACCGGTTGTCTCCATGTTTATAAGCCTCCACCACTGGGTCCGACGCCAACCGGTTCCGGGGGGGAAGCGAGAGCGAGGCGGAGGAGAAAGGTTCCGCTACCACCTCTCCCTGTGCGTTCTGAATACTGGTCCCGGGAACGGCCGCTGACCCCAAACCCTCTCTGCTCCCCCACCGACCCGCAAGGAAAACGTGGTGACTGCACGTGGGTGTCCCCATCCCAGCCCCGGGGGGTGGTGTCCTCCCAGGCCGCCTCCAGGTTGGGCCGTTTGCCTGCTCCAAGGTGACGGTCGCCGCCCTTGAATATTGCGTCTGTCTGGAACAGTGCTCGGCTCTGACGGTAGGAGGCAGTGAGCGGTTGCTGATGGCGCCGCGAGCCCAGGGCGAGCAGGGTTCGAGACCCTGCAGCTCCGTTTCCTGATCAGCCTTCCGTCACGTCCAGGGATTTAACCAGCGCTAAGATTTCACGATTCTAAAAAGCAGGTCTCCGTCTTCTCTCTGTACTTTTCTGGGAAATTTCGTAGCAGTGCTCGCTTGAGGTGTAAGGGACAGGTTTTATCCGTGGAAGAGAGTCCACGTGGAAGCTCGGCTGTGAGACACCTCCTTCCCCGCCCTTTGATTGATGGACCTACCAAGAGAGGTGCGGAACTGAAGTGAGACAACCCAGCGGGAGCAGCCGAGGACCACCCTGAGGGGCTAACACGGACGGCGAGCCTGCGCTGGAGCCCTTCTTGCGGGGAAACGCTGGTGCGGGCCGCCCCTCGACGGCGCTGGGGCTTCCCAGTCTGGGAGGCTGATTTGCCAAAGGGGTGGATTCTATAAATGGTCACCGAGAGGAAGAGGCTGGAAGTCATAGAAAAATCTTTTCAGCCTCTCAAACACCGACAGATGACATCATCTTTTAAAACGAGACAACTGTCATTTGTTCATTCTGAACACACGCACAAAAGCCATGAACTTCTTGAGGGTGGGGATGGGGATGTTTGTTCAATTTTAGATTCTCTGGCTCTCAACTCCTTACCCGGTCACACGTAATAAATTTTGGGTGAATGAGTAAATGGATGTATTAGTTAATTGCAATTAGTAGCTCAAACCTGGGTTCAGGTCCTAAGTCACTTCTCGGCTATGTGAACTTGGCTGAGTTATTTAGGCCCTTTGCCTCAGTTTCCTCATATATAAAAGAAACTGACAGTGCCTGCCTTATAAGTTGCTGTGAGAATTAAAGGAAGCAATATAAATAAAGAAGGTAGCATAGTGCCTGGCACAAACAGAAACTCAATACATGTTAGCTCTAGCTAGCATACCTTTCAATTCCAGTAGCTGTTTTGCAGTGTTGCCTATGGAAAATTTTAAATTATAGATGCCCAGGGCCTACTGCTGAAGATGATTGCTTGAAGGTCCAGGCAGGGCAGTTTAAAAGCTCGGGGAGGGGGGGGGGGATGGCTCTCTCGCTCAAAAAAAAATTAAAAAAAATTAGGGGTGCCTGGGTGGCTCAGTCAGTTAAGGTCCTGAGATTGAGCTCTGCCCAATGCACAGCTTGCTTAAGATTCTCCCTCTCCCGCTGTCCCTCCCCCCCCCCACAAAAAATATATAAAAGATATTTTTAAAAAAAACCTCCACGGGGGTTGCCTGGGTGGCTCAGTCGTTGAGCGTCTGCCTTCGGCTCAGGTCATGATCCCAGGGTCCTGGGATCGAGCCCCCGCATCGGGCTTCCTGCTCCGCGTGAAGACTGCTTCTCCCTCTCCCACTCCCCCTGCTTGCGTTCCCTCTCTCGCTGTGCCTCTCTCTGTCAAATAAATAAAATCTAAAAAACAAAACAACAACAACAAAAACCTCCACGGGAGATTCGGATGATCAGTCAGGTTGAGAACTACGGCTCTGTTCAAATTTCTGGGTGGATGAACCACAAAGAATTTATCTAAACTGTGGATGCCTTGGAAACACAAGGCTAGAGTCTGAAAGGGCCCTTTCAACACGCAAATGCTGTGCTAACTTGTTTACAGTCTTTAGGACTCATCCTTTCTCCTTCCCTTCATACAAAAGGGTGATCACAGCAGCTAACATTTACTGAGTGCTTTCTATATATCTAGCATTGTGCTAAGTGCTTCAAATATGTTATCTCATTTAATTTTCTTCATAAACTCAGATTAATTAGCTTGCTCAACTCACACAGCTGTTAAAAAGCAGAGCCAGGATATAAAAGCAGCTCTATTTTTAAAAGCAATGAAAGCAAAAAGAAATAAGTGGGGCTACCACAGGCCAAAAGCTTCTACACAGCAAAGACACCATCAACAAAATGAAAAGACAACCTACTGCATAGGAGCAAATATTTGCAAATCATATACCTGATAAGCGGCTAATATCCAATATATAAGAAACTCATACGACTCAATAACAAAAAGGAAAAAAAAACACATACATGGGCAGAGGATCTGAATAGACATTTTTCCAAAGAAGACATATAGCTGGCCAACAGACACATGAAAAGATCACTCCATCATTAATCATCAGGGAAATACAAATCAAATCCACAGCGAAAATGACCTCACATTTGTTAGAATGGCTCTTATTAAAAAGACAAGAGATAACATGTGTCACTAAGGATGTGGAGAAAAGAGAACCCTCCCGCACTGTTGGTAGGAATGTAAATTGATATAGCCACGATGGAAAACAGCACAGATGCTCCTCAAAAAATTAAAAATAGACCTACCATATGATCTAGCAATTCCACTCTGGATATTTATCTGAAGAAAGTGAAAACACTATTTTGAAAAGCTATACCTATGTTCATTGTAGCATTATTCAATAGCCAAGATACGGAAATAACCTCAATGTCCATCAATGGATGAATGGATAAAGAAATTGTGGTATACATATTTAATGGAATAGTCAGCCATAAAACAAATGAAATCTTGCCATTTGCAACAGCATGGATGGACCTCAAGGGCATTATGTTAAGTGAAATAAGTCAGACAAAGAAAGACAAATACTGTATGATCTCTCCTGTATGTGGAATCTAAAAGAACAAACAAAATAAAAATTAAAAAAAGAACAAACAAACAAGAAATAAGCTCATAGATACAGAGAGCAGATTGGTGGTTGCCAGAGGCAAAGGGGTAGAGAGTAGGAGAAATGGGTGAAAGAGGTAAAAAAGTAAGTAGAAAATAAATAAATAAATAAATAAATAAATAAATAAATAAATAAAAGTAGTTCTGCCCAAGTCCTTATCCCCACCCAGTGGTCCCTAAGCTTGAGCTTGATAACTGGAATTCCCCCGAAGGGCCTCACTCCCAGAATTTTTGATTCAGTGGGTCTGGGTGGGGCCTGAGAACTTTCATGTCTAACAGGTTCGCAGGTGATGCTGATGCTGCTGGTTAGAGAGGTCCTCTCTCTGCTTTACTCTTACAGTTTACACCTCTTAAAGCCACACCATCCACTTTAACACTTGGAATTCTCTTCTCCCAACACTGCTCAGAGAGAAAATGTATAGGCTCCCTAACTCCCCGTCTTTGCTGGTCTCTCCCCCCATCCCCCGGAAAACCACAGAAATTTTTTATTTTAAGAATTATATTACTATTTACTAAAAGGAACAGAAGAGAGAGAACACGTGTTTAAATTTAGGGATGTTACAGAGTCCTGTACTCTAGAGCCTTTTTTCCATTTTGAGGCAGTAACAACAACTTGTGCTGGACCCATGTCTGCTTCCGTTCCAAGGGCTGCACCTCAGGAACATCTACCTTCATTCTAATTCCCCAAAGTAAAGGACAACATTCCTCCTTCCCACACATAAGCTCAACTTCCCAGGATACAGAGGGTGAAGAGGCAATGAAAGCAAACCAATGGGTCATCTTTGCCATGGTGAGTGATTTGCACTTTGAGGATCCTTGTCAGCTACGGGCCTTGAGGGGAGAAACTGAGAGCCCCTTGGACGAGGTGACCTTATTGTGTGGGGAGCTTCCCACCCATTCCTCACGGGCCCTAGGCTCCTGTCATTTGCTCTGTTCCATATTCAGGAAGATGGTGATTCCAAGGCCTGGAAAGCCTGCATGGGGAGTCCCTGGCCTTGAGATTAGAACCACATTCCAGGCATCCCCAATTAGGACGCTTAAAGAAAATGCATTTTAAAGACAACGTTAACCAAGATCTCCTATTTCTGCGGTTCACACCATTAAGTACTTCAGGTGCCATCGAATTAACTGGCCTGCTCTCAGGATCCTCAAATCCTACCTAGACTGGTTTCTATAAGAATGTGTGATGCAAGCTCCAAACAGGTGACTTGCAGGTGTTTGGAACATGGTGTCTCAGCAAGATAGGGATTGTTAGTTTTGAAACAGCAAGATGGGGCATATTCTAAGCATGGACCCCCATGGTCAGAAATTTGCAGAAGTTTGGTGCCCCATGTGATGTGAGCAGGACTGTTGTTTCAAGGGAAGCATGATTCCCTTTTAGGAAAATGTAATAGAAATGTCTTGCAAGCAAAGAGGCTGCTGGGAAAGCAAGCTCATCTGAGACAGACTCTGTTGCTATTTTGGTGTTTGTTTTAGTCTGCTGCAAGTCCATACCATCTATGCATCTGACCACATTCTTATTTCAAACCTTTGGGCCCCTGTAGATTCTATTTCAAGTTTTGACAGCTAGAAACCTGTTAGCATTACAGTTTCCCAGAATGTGGGTACCCTCGCTCTCTCTAGTTCCAAACACTGGCAGGCTTTTTTCCCATCTATTTTTAAAACATATTTCTTTGGAGCTTCAATTTCTCCCTGTTTAAAATATGAGGCTGAATTCTTTTTTAAAATCGGATAAGCGTCACATATTGGTCATTCTTCTCACTGCTACTTGATATAAGATAGTTGTCAAAAATAGAGTGCAGAGATCTTTAAAAGTTATTGCCTAATTAAGGGTGCCTGGGTGGCTCAGTTGGTTAAGCGACTGCCTTCGGCTCAGGTCATGATCCTGGAGTCCCGGGATCGAGTCCCGCATCGGGCTCCCTGCTCGGCGGGGAGCCTCCTTCTCCCTCTGACCCTCCCCCCTCTCATGTGCTCTCTCATTCTCTCTCTCTCAAATAAATAAATAAAATCTTTAAAAAAAAGTTATTGCCTAATTAAGTGTGTACATAGGAAAAAGATCTCCTGGGCTTTATGCAGAATTATTAACAGAGGTTACCTTGAGGGAAGGGAGGAGGTGAAACTTTCTAATTGTATTTCATCTTTCTGTCCTAGTGAGCAAAATGCTGACCAAAGCAACGGTTTTACATATTTCTATAACGTTTGAAAACATTTAGCAAGAAACTTATATTACTTTTATGAAAAGGAAAAAAGGAAGAAAAACAATGAAAATACTTTAAAAATGTATCACATCATTTAAAGAGATCGATGTTTTTTTCTGTTTAAGTAGAAATATTATGTAGGTTTCCAGAGTAACTCACCAAACTCTTCAGCAGGATATCCAGTGACAACACTCTTGGATAGCAAGGAAGTAAGAGTGAGAAACATATGTCCCTCGGAGAGACTTTAGGCTGGCTGAGAGCCCTTGCCAAATTTGTATCCCCCAGTCTGATGTTACCAGAGCCTCTCGAGTTCTTCCCAGTATCTGCTCTGGACTCCCAGAGTTATAGCTACGTTGAAGTGCACTATGGTCAATACAGTGCAATAGAAGTGCTAAGTATGGTAATAATTCCTCTTCAGTGAGCTGAAACTTGACTTTCAAAGGTTGCATCTCATTACTCACTTCCGGCATCTCATTACTTATCTCTTAGAATAGTATTCTATAACAGCCCCAGGTTGAATAATAGAAGTCTGTCTTCATCACAGTAAATGGAAGTTGCCATTATAGGTACCCTCCTTTCAATTTTTCTTTATGGTAGAGAGTATCTTTCCTATCTCCTTCTATGTTAGCAGTTGGATTGTTACTGTTAATGATAGACCAGAAACCTTTTTGAAAGCTGTTCTATTTCACGAGCCACAGATATTTTCTTATAAAAGAGCGATGCATATAATTTCCTTTAATGACATTCCTTTATGTTGTGAGGATCAGATATGCTCACATGTGTTCAAGCATTTTGTAAATTGTCAAGTGTTCTGGCAATAAAAGCGTTCTTATTTTTAGTCCCATGCATGTCCCAGTCAGAGAAAAACCCTTTAACACTGCCAAAAGTAAAATATATTTCCATATATGCATTTCATTTTGCCAGTATTTCGTACACAGGCACATATGTTTCATTAATGCTTATTGTATTTATTTGTATGAATTATTCTCTCCTGATGTATTAAAGACTATAAACTACAAAGTGACTAAAAGCAGGTTCTATCACATGTGTGATGAAGGAGTGACTACACAAATTACTGAAGCCTTTTTGACCAAATACCATGGTTAGATTGATTTTCGTTCTCATTCATTCAGCAAGGTTTAACTGAATACCTATCATAGTCTCAGGCGCTGGATTTACTCTGGTGAAAGAAAGAGGCATAGTCCTTGGCTCGTTGGAGCTTAGAGTTCCATGACCCTCTATTTTCTAAGTCGGTGACAATTTCATCAAAGCATCTTTCCGTTTTCACCTTCGGGGTTGATATTCTTCCTAACCGCATTTCTTCTACTTTCTGCCTTAACAAGTAAAATATGGACTAAAGCAACATTTTTATTTCCTGCTTGTGACCCCTGCAGTACTTCAAGTCACTCCTCTGAATATCAACTGTGGTTGCACAACGTGGATCTAGAACACCTAGGAGATGGGTCTGTGATTGCGCTGAGCCTAGACAGCCCAGGTCTTGGAACTTGGAGAGGGCTATTTCGCAGAAGTAGGCTCAGCAACTGAAGCCCCACAAATGATTCAGAAGCAAGTAGGCTTGTCCTGGGGGACAAAGCACATGCCTATGGGGTCCTGGCAAGAGAGGTCTGCAGTCCTGGTGGTCTGGTTGTGAGATGAAGCAGGCTGTCTAAGCAGTTAACACGGTGTTCCAGAATCCAGGGCAAAGGAGGGAGTTCAGAACTTCAGGCAGGAAGGCTAGCACCACCAAGAGATTTGCCCATGGATAACAGCATCCTGACCCTCTGCAGAACCGAAGACCTAGTAACTAACTGCTAAATGCAAAGGCACAACCCAGTCAAAATGAAGAGACCATGATCTAGCGCCCAGCTGTGATAGAGTTAGTGGGCTTCTGGTGCTGCGTCAGCGAGGAGAGTTGAAAGGTCCACAGCCCAGAAATAGAGTCCATAAAGTCAGGTCAGAATGAAGGCTGGGTCTATAAGTGGGTCTATAGGTGGGTCTAGAGGCAGATCTAGAGATGGAGGGCTGGAGGACAGGGAGGGAAGCAGACAGGGCCCCTGCCTTTAGTTGTGTGACTTGTTTATGTGCACACGGGTCTCCAACCCAGAGGACAGGGGCTAGAAACCAGCCTGTGTTCTGCTCACCAAGCCTGGTACCCTGGTGCAGGGCACCCACTGCCTCTGGAAAGGGTCACCTTTTCTGTTCACAAAATGGTACCACCTGGGCCAGTATGGGATTTGAAAATATGATGTTCAGAGGCTAGGAGCCAATTTAAAAAATACCCCAACTAATGGTATTATAATATATATATATATAATATATAATAATGTATAATAATACCCTAATACCTTGTATTAAGACAGAAAAAAATATGAGAAAGATTCCAAAGTATCCAGGGCTGGAGTGTCAGAAAGAACTGTGTGGTGCTAAAATGCATATAGATTCGAAGTACCTTTGGAATTCAGAGAATAAGTCAGAAAAATGTTGCTTCTGTAGAGTGCCAGCGTGCTTAAACTCCTTGAATTTACATTTAAAAAATACACCTGTGGCCTTTCAACAATTTTTTTTTTGTAATTTTGGCTCACCAACTATTGTTCTCTCTGTGTTACAAAAGAAGCGTCTACAGTTACTTTTCACTGGGCAGTATACTTTCATTTTAGTAATGTATTTTACTGAGATTTGACCCCTTTGATTTATTCTTGCATGTAAAAGCAATAATCTCTTAGAATGTGATTATACAGTGTGATAAAATATTTCACCATATAGTAAATTACATGCCACTTAAAAGATGATGTCTTATTTAGGTCAACTGTACCAGGACCCAATGCCCTTTTTAAAACAGTCAAAGCATTTGATGGATTCATTGCGGAGTGCACTATAAATAAATACAACCTCAAATTCCAGACGATGAAAATGTGCTAGGGGATACATCAAAGCTATGACCAAGGTAGAAAGAGAGAAAGATAGAAAGAGCCTGGACTAGTTTTCTGGAAGCCAACCCTGCCGGGGCATCATTGTCTCCATATCTCTTAATATGGGCTTCATTTGCCTCCTCCATAAAAGGGAGGATTGCATAGATCAGCACTAAGAAAGTAGCTTTCATAGCATGTCAGTTCCAGAAGCTGTTAGGTGTTACCCAGGGGGAAAAAAGGTTTTGTGCTCAAATAAGTTTGGCAAAGAAAATATAACGGTTTCTTTGCTTTGGGTCTTCTCAGAGTCGTCAAGAGGACACAGTTAGCAGTGATTCTCTAATTGATTTGGCCAAAGAACCCTCTGTTTAGGAGTATCTTGGGTACCTTAGACTATAGTTTGAGAAAGACTGACCTAGTTGGTCACTAGGATTGTTTCTACTCCCCCAAATTCTGATTCTAGCTCAGTTTGGAGAAACGAGGTTATTCTGTTTAGAGGGTAGAAAGCAATGCCTCGCCTTCCTCTTGCAGCTCAAGGGCAGATCTAAAATTTAATGTCTCCACTCCAATGCAGTTCATCTGAACCTACTGGGTGGTCGGAAGAGTGAAGACCAGATTTCACTCAGGGGTCGAAGCTTCCATTCTACTCAAGCCAAAAATAATTTCTCACTTTCCCATGTCAAATTTAAAGCTATTCTTCGCATTCTAAGAGAGAAGAAAGAGAGCTATTTGTCGGGGGCGGGGGGCGGGGAGCCAAAATGGTCATGAATAATCTACTTCATTCCAGTCAATTAGGAAGAAAAATGCAGTCCCCAAAGCACATTCTGAATTGGTATAGTTGAGAAACCAAAATAGACTGACTTACAGTAGAATTAGATTTACTATTTCAAGCCCTGCTATATATTTATCCTTATTTGGTTGCTTTTCTCAGTGTTGCATGACTTTATGGAAATGGGAGTGACCTTTTGAGATCACGGAGCAGATCATCTTGTGTCCAGGAAGGATTTCACTCAAATGCTCCTAATGACAGATCCAGCAGGAGGTCCATCTTGACTTCTGATCGCAGAGCAACCAGTTGGCTTCAGCACATCCTATCTACACGTAATTTCTCTTAAAGGAGCTCAGTGTGCTGTGGTCCTGGGAGCCATTGGTCCTGGAGGAATTCAGTCTGCCGATCTCATCCTCAGCTTCTCAGAAAACTGGCTCTAGGCGGTTCCACCTGCAGAGGCTTCTGAGTTTCATGTCACATGGTCCAGTGGTCCTGGCCAAAGCAAAGTGGACCAGGATCACCATCAGACCCAAAGACAGTCATCTGTGGGCCAGCAACTCTGCCCAGGAGGAGCCCCACTTACTACTTGCTTCACCCAATCTGCAACACATATTTTAGCTACTCTCTGTCTCTCAATTCTGCTCCTCCCTCCCTGCATGTCCTGAAGCTGTCCTCTAAGGTGTCCTACTCAGCCCGCCTTCCTCTGGCTGCCACACTGTCCCTGGAGGGGTCTTTCATGGTGTGGTCACTACCCCTTACACCTCTTTGCCAGAAGTAGAAAAACGCGCCCTCTCTCACATAAAATTGTCCCACATGAGTAAACCATTGAATGCTTGCACACTTGGCGCCACATGCTTTCCCACTCACACACCCTCTGGAAGCCAAGGCCCACATGGTTGCCAGGAGCTGAGCAACTGGCTACACTTCCTATTTTTTTTTTTTAAAGACTTACTTAGGTATTTTAGAGCGAGAAAGAAAGAGCATGAGTTCAGGGAGGGAGAGAAGCAGACTCCCTGTTGAGCCTGGAGCTGGACGTGGGGCTCAGTCTCACAACCCTGAGATCACGACCTGAGCGAAAATCAAGAGGTAGGCACTTAACCGACTTCACCATCCAGGCTCCCCTATATTTCCCATTTTTACTTGCGTTGAGTTTGATGCTCCCACCCCCACCGCCAGCCCATCATGCAGGTCACTCCAGGGGCCATATCCTAGGCTAGGTCCTGGCTTCTCCCCATCTGCCCTGCTTCACTGCAGCACAGCACCCGTAACCGACCACATCCCTGGCGGGTCAACCAGAACTCTGGGCACTGCTGTACTCGCATTTCAGAAGACTTTTGACAAAATCCCTCATTTCATAACTTTATTAATAAGGTTGGTTGTTTTTGAAGCTGGCTGAGCCCCTGGTGCCCAAAGAGTCTTGATTTATGTATCACCTGGAAGGAACCCCCCGAGGCCATGCTGCAGGTCTCTCTCCTCAGCCCTGGCCATTTCAACATATTTGTAAGCGACTTAAACCTAGACCCTGGAAGCCATGCCTATTACATTTTACAGATGGCACAAAACAGGAAGCTTTAATTACTGAATGAGTGAGATGAATGAGAGAAATGTCTTAAGATGGCTTAGGCAGACTCAACAAAAGTCTAAAACAAATAAAATGGGCTTTAACAAAGACAAATCAAATTTGCAGAAAATAACCAAGTGCAGGATGGGGGAGATTTGGCTTAGAGCACTTCCTATGAAAAAGACATGGATCATTTACTTGGCCTGTGTGAGGACTCACATCCTCAGAATGCAGGGCAGGTGTAGGGAACAGTGACTGGGAGATAGGAAATCTTAACCATGTGGTCTAAGAAAAAAGAGTTGAAGGTAAGTGTTAGAGAAAGAGGTAGAGTCTCTCCGGAACCATGGGGAAAAGATAGACTAGGTAGATTTTGTTTCAAATAAAAACCTTTTAAAAATTTGAAATGTCCCCCAAATGGAATGAGGAACTTGAATTATATTGTTTTCTATCACTAAGACTTTCTGAGCAGAAGTTGGATTAATATCTAATGGACATGATGTAGAAGAAATTCATGGCCTAGTGACAAGGTAGAAATTCCAAGAAGGTTTATGTTGCAGCTCTGTTAGCTCAGCTCTGCTGTCTCTGAAACTTGGGTTTGTCAGCAGAGTGAGAGCTGATTTATCTCTCCAGGGAGAATCACATTAATCAGGCTCATGAGTCCAAATGCCAATTTAATACTGTGAAGAGATGCCCCAATAAAAATGGGCAATGAATATGAATAGAAAGATATAAAACTCAAATGCCTAATAAATTCATGAAAAAAATTTTAGCTTCACTAGTAATCAGAAAAATACAAATTAAAATAATGACCTAAGGATTTATCACCTATAAAAATTGGCAAATACTGGAACAATTATAATATTTTCTGGAAAGCAATCTGGCAAAATGTATCAAAAGTCTTGGAATGCCCATGCCCTTTAGTCTGTGCAGAGAAATGGTTAATGAGGTGCAAAGATTTGCTGCAAGTCTGTCTCCTGTAGTGCTTTTGGTAATTGAAAAATGATGGAAATGCCAGAAATGTGCAATAATAGAGCTCTGGTTAAATAAAAGATAGGATTTCCCACCTTAAAAATATGTATGCATTAATCTGCTATAGAGGTATATTTGTCAACACACAAAGATGTTCATTATTTTTCCGTGAAGTCGAAAAACACCTCAGTAAGGATGAAATATTTCTATTTTTGTTACTATGTATGTTTGTGTATTTATGTGTGTGAATGGCACAGGAGAAAATAAATCAAGGCATTAACATCATCCCTGGGCTTGGTCCACATTTTCTGATTATTTTTGTAATAAACATGTATTGTGGGGCTGGGTGGCCCAGTCAGTTAAGCATCTGCCTTCAGCTCAGGTCATGATCCCAGCGTCCTGGGATCAAGTCCCACATCAGGCTCTTTGCTCAGTGGGGAGCCTGCTTCTCCCTCTGCCTGCCTCTTTCTCTCTCTCTGACAAATAAATAAAATCTTTAAAAAAATGTATTGAAATAAGAAATAAGAAAATATCATTACTATAAAAACATTCCTTGGTGAGCACAGAGTTGAAACATAGGGAATGAAGAATTGATGATTTAATGGTATCTGACTGAGAGAAGCTGAAGTGTTTGTCTCACTAGAAGGATATCAGAACATTCTGAGTTATTCAAGCTTGTTCTTCCGTAAGCTAATTCATGGAGCACAGTTGATGTCTGTTTCTGTGATTCTCCTTTTCCTGGCCTCTTCTGACTGATGTATTTTTGCTTTAGGTAGTCTCTAATCCATTCAGTTCAGCTAAAGCCACACCTTACAGTTCTAAGGGTTCTTCAACTTTTAAGGTGACTTTGCATTTCTCTGTTCTGATCCAGGACATGTGATTTAAAGTTGAGTTCTCTGAGACTCATCTTAGTTTCCTGATTTCCAAGATCGGGGGGAGGGGGGAGATGGGGGTAGGCCTCATGGTAGCTCCTAAATGTTGGCTGAGAGGTAGGCGTTGGATTCCTCTTGAAAGACAATTAGTACTTTGCCTTAAAGGGAGGGAGCTTGGAGAAGATAGAAAGAGCAATGACGGCAGGATCTTCTGACAACTTGACTCTGAACTCCTGTGCTGACTTCTAACTTCTCATTTTTCATATTTCTTAATACATCAGCCATGTATTATAGCAGCAAGGATTGTATTCCCTTTACTGTATTCCTTACTTCCAAGTAATACTAAAAATGGCTATTTCCCTCAAGGCAAATATCATGACCTTGCAAAAGCTACATGTGCCAGTTGGAAATTCTTTAGATGTTCTTTTTTAATGACGGCAAATATTTTATTAAACTAAGAGCATGGCTGAGAGGGAAGTAGGCTGCATGGGAAAATATTGAAGTTTATTATAATTACATCTAGCAACCAGGGTCCCAGCAAGAGATAAGAAACCTCTCAGGTAGTTCAACAGAAGATTCTTTAATGAAGGGGCTCTTTGCAGAGGAATGGGCAGGGTTACAGAACCACTAAGAGAGGTCAAGGCACCTAGAGACTACAGCAGTAGGAAGTGGTGATGAACCCTAGGCCTGAGGGGAAGTGGGGATTTGGAGCCAGGCAGAAGGTGCTCTCCCTGACAGGAGGTGCCGTTGTGGAAGGATGTTGCCACTCCCAGAACCAGGCACCAAATCATGAAGGAAACAGGGAAAAACTGCCCTGCTTCCTGCCCTCCAACGTCCTCTGGTGTCATCTGTTGGCCACATCCTAACAGAAATCTGCTGAAAGGGACACCACGAAAGCTCTTTGGAGCACAAAGAAGACAGGAAGGGTGAGAAATGTATCTGAGGGCACACGTGGAGAATGACTGGCTCAATCCCTGAAGGAACGTTTTGTTCTTTGGAAGGAGATAACACATCAAGGACAATTTTGGCAAGCTTTAGTTATGGTTCCTCAAGGTTCCTCTGTGCATGGTTTCAGGAATGAATGTATCATTTTCAAGAGATTAAAACAACAACAACAAAAGACAAACATCCCCCCCAACTCAAGCTCAGTGGAGTCTCAGAGAAATATATTATTATGGATTGAATGTGTCCCCTCAAAATTTGTATGAGGAAACTGTAACCCCCAGGGTGAGGGTATTTGGAAGTGAAGCCTTTGGGAGGTAATTAGGTGTAGAGGAAGTCATGAGGGTGGGGCCCTCAGGATGGAATCAGTGTCCTTATAAGAGGATGAAGAGACCAGAGCCCCCCCCCCCTCTGTCTATCATGTGGACACAGTGAGAGGGTAGCTGTCTGCAAGCCAGGAAGAGAATCCTCCCCGGAACCTGACCATGCTGACACCCTAATCTTGGACGTCCAGCCTCGGGAACTGTGAGAAATAAATTCCTGTTGTTTAATCCACTCCATCTGTGGTATTCAATGATGGCAGCCTGAGCTAACTAAGACACATACCTAAAATTAAAGACAGTACTAGCTATCATTTATCAAGCACAGGCTCTGTGCCAGGCTTTGTACTGAGTGCTTTACCTGAATGAGTTTGTTTAATCCCCACACCTGTGGGGTAGGTACTCTTATCTCTGTTTGGCATGGGAAGAAACTGTTGTCCAAGGAATTTCTCATCTCTTGCTCCAGGTCACTCAGCCAGTTAGGGCGGAAGCCTTCTATTCCTGGAGAGTAGACTGTTGGAGCAGCGGGTGCTGCCACAAAGTGGGCCCCAGTGTGCAAATGCCCAGGGTGCAGAGGGTAGATGTTGGGGTCCTCAGCTACAGGGGGGCTGTGTGGATCTTGGAGATGATTGGGGTTCCAGTTGTGTGCTTACATATTTGCTGGTTTTCTCCCATTGGGATGGCAGCAGGAACCTGGTAGGTCTTATGCATCACTATATCTGTACTTCCTGGTACACAGTAAGTGCTCGATGATATTTGAGAAGTGAGTACATGACCTGCACCTGATAGAATCAATGTTTATAACTTACATTCAGTTTATTTATTTCTCCAGTCACTTCGTGGTGACTTTCATCAACAGGAAGCCTACCTGTTTTTGTTTGTATTTATTTATTTATTTATTTATTTACTTACTTACTTACTTATTTTTTTAGTAGGTTCCACACCCAGTGGAGCTCCACACCCAACATGGGGCTCAACCTCCCAACCCTGAGATCAAGACCTGAGCTGAGATCAAGAGTCGGATAGCTTGGACTGAACCACCCAGGACCCCTGAAGCCTACCTGTTTTTAGATCAGTGGTTTACAGGGGTATTTGAAAGAGAGAAAGTTTGCCACTTCTGGTCTGGATTATCAAGGCCCACTGGAGAAGGCACTGTGAAGGGACACTGGCATCATCAGCATGATCACAGACCCAGGCGGGGCAGACACATGCGTAGAACCATAGAACCAATCAGATGTCGACTAAATGTCTATAAGCTTTATGGCCTGGCCCCTGGGGAAGATGAAAAGAATACAAATTCAAACAGGCAGTGAGGGACTAGACAAAGCTAACTGAAATCTTAATGGGGATGGGGGTTTCCATTATGCCCCATCAGGTAGTAATGTTGAAAGAAGTTTTGGAAGATTATGCTATCTCCTAAACCCAGGTAGCAAGGGCTTTAAGATTAACACCCTAGGCAAGATGAGGACTTGGAGTCCCTTGTTGTCTGACTACAAGAAAACTCACAAGTCCACCACTGATGCAGGTGGGACTGCCCGGGACAAATGCAGTCTTCTCTAGGACTCAGTTGCCTGGCCAGTAGTGATTCTAATACCTTGAGAAGACAAAACAAGTTGTTTTGGGGTGATGAAATTGTGCCCTCAATGGACGGACTGTATTTCCAGCCCTAGGAACGTTTAGAATTAGGTGTTGAAGTAAATCAAACCATAATATTCATACTTTTGTGTAGTTTAGGAATACGTTTGAAATCATTGAGAAAATCTGGATGTACTTGGATTTCATTGTAATAAGAGAATTGGATGTATTGGAACAAAGACAGACTAGCCTTGTGATCCCAATTTAAAATGTGTAATTAAGTAATTGATTTTAGACTTGTGCTTTATATAAAGTACAAAAATCTGATTAAATTTATAAACAGTATTTGAATGTTTAAGTGAACTGGAGAGTCACAGTAGTTATAGGTTTAATTTATTAGATTTATTACAGTTGTATAAGTACTTGGAAAGGCTTTGCTGCTTAGGGTAGGCATTTGAAGTAGTTCAAAAGAAAATTGAATAAGTTACATTTGTACCTGCAGTTTAACATATTTGAGGGGATTTAATTAACCAAGATGTAAATGGCGTGATTGTTTAAGGGAGTTTAGTCTGTTCAACTTGATATAATTGGCCGTTAATGAAAGAAAAAGTGGAATTATTCTGGTTTTACTAGATGTGTAAGTAGACTAAGAGTTGTAATTTGAACTTGGAAGCCCAAGGAAAACTCATCTTGAAAATCCAGCATGCCTTTCTCCTTTTCAGTCTCCTAAGGCCTTTGCACAGGAGGCTCTGGGGTCCCTGTGGCTTTATGAGATCAGTGGAGGGGCTGCCCACGCAGCCTGGGGGATGAGCAGTGAGATGTGCTCCTGCCTCTCTAGAAGGGACCAGGGACTTACCCTGCTTCAAGGATCAAAAGGAGATCTGGTTCTGCTTCTGGGGCAGGTGCACTGCCAGAAAGCCAGGCAGGCTCTTCCAAAAAAAAAGAGGGCCTCAGAGAATGGGGCCAGCATGGGATGAAATCAGACCATACTTGACAGAGCCTGAGAGACCACCTCCTAAGCCCCAAAGTTTTTCTAACTTAAATTTGCCTTCAGCTACTAAAACTCATGAGTGAGTTCTTGCACAAGATTTTTATTAAGATTGAGTGGAAGATCTATTTCAGAGAGAGGAAATGATGTTATAAAAGACTCAGAAATATGATTGGGCCTGTTCTGGGAAAGCCTCCCTATTCTCCCAAGTTGAGATAGAAGCATATTTTCCATATTCCCCAAGTGCAGCTGCCAAACCTTCACACATTCCTTCCCCGCTCTGTCTTGGGATCATTGGTTGTTAGGTTTCTCTTCCTTTCTAGACCAAGAGCTCCTCGAGGGCAGGAACTATGTCTTTTTTTTTTTTTTTTTTTGGTAGTCCCAGCACCTACTCCAATCCCAGATACTCAGCAGACACTGAGTAGATGCCTGTTGTATGACTAAAGGAATAGTCCAGGTATAAGAGATATGGGCTTGAATGCGCAATGGACAAGGTGGATGGACCCTCAGTACTTATTTCAATTTCCTTCTGGTGACCTTCCTGTACTGCAGAGGCCAGAAAGCCAAAGCTATATTCCCAGACTCCCATGCAAACAGTGTTCTGCATGTGGATTTCATTCTACCAAATTCATGCACTCCAGTGAAGTGGGAAGAGAGATGAGGGCCATCTTCACCAGAGATCCACCTGAGTGTTCTTGCTCTGGGGGTCATTCCTGGAGGTCCGCCTGAAGAAGGCTTCTCCAGCCTCCCAATAATTCCTTAAGCCTTGGATTCCCTGTATTAAATCTCTTTCTGCTCAAGGTAACTGCAGTGGTTTCTGTTTCCTGCCTCCAAACTCTGATTGACATAACAGAAAGGAGAGTGGGACCAAGTTGAAGGAAAATTCAAAGGAAGGCTCAATAGGACTTGACAACACGATGTGGAGAACAAGGAAGATAAGGCAATGAGAGGTGCCACGAAATGTAATTGGAAATGAGAAGCACCACAAGCCCAGATATGTGGGGTAGGTGAGTTGTTCAGTTTTAGTCTGCATCCACCATGCTAGTGGATCATGTAAGTACAGATGTCTATGTGAGGATCGGAGAATGAAATCAGCAAATACCAAGGCAAATTCTAGTCACTAAAAGTGTGTGTGTGTGGGGGGGAGGTAGATAAGCTCCCTGAAAAAGACATTGTAGAGAATAGAACCAAGAACCACTTCTTACTCATTTTTACACTTTTAAAATAGAAGTATAATATACAGTAAAGGGCACACATCTTGGATACTCAGTTCAATGAATTTTTACAAAGTGGACACAAATGAGTAGATCAAAATATGAAACATTGATGGCACCCAGAAATCTTCACACTTCCTTCCAGCCAAAAACCTTTCCAAAGGTAACCATTATTCTGATCGCTGTCACTGTGGATTTTTCCTAGTTTTTGAACTTTCTATAAATGAAATCATACAGTATACATTTTTTTGTCCTGTGTCTGTTTTTTTAAACTTAACATGGTATTTGTGAGATTCATTCATGCTGAACATTTACCAATAGTTTGTTTGTTTTCACTGCTGTATAGTACTCCATTCCACAATTTATTTATGTATTCTATTCTTTTTTTTTTTTTTAAAGATTTTATTTATTTATTTGACAGAGAGAGACACAGTGAGAGAAGGAACACAAGCAGGGGGAGTGGGAGAGGGAGAAGCAGGCCTCCCGCGGAGCAGGGAGCCCGATGCGGGGTTCGATCCCAGGACCCTAGGATCATGACCTGAGCTGAAGGCAGACGCTTAACGACTGAGCCACCAGGCACCCCTGTATTCTATTCTTGATGGATATCTGTGTTATTTTTAGTTTGGGGCTATTATGAATACTGCTACAATGAACATTCTTCCTGTATATGTCTTTTGATGCATTTCTGTTGGGTACATACCTAGGAGTGGAATTGTTCGGGAATAGTGTATGTGTTTAGCAGATTCTGCCAAATCATTCTTCCGAAGGGGTTTTTTTCAGTTAGTTTTTGCTGCATAACAAACCACCTGAAAATGCAGTGGCTTGAAACAATAACTCATTGTTCCCTGGATCAGTGCAGTGGACTGGAGTCATCTGGGATGGTTCTTTTGTGCTCCGTGTGTGTCAGCCGGATTCAGTCCTGCATTAGCAGTCAGCTGGTGGCTGGTGGCTCCACTCACTTGTCTGGTAGTTGGCTGGTCGTCAGTAGGAGCAATGGGGCTAACTTAGCAATGGGGCAGCCATAATCCAGCAAGCTGGTCTGGGTTCATTCACATGGTGATGGTGGCAATTTGCCAGGAGCAGCAAAAGGGAACAAACTCCAACATACCAGGTCTTTTCAAGCCTTTTCTGGTGTCACATTTGCTAATGTCCTATTGGCCAAGGCATGTCACATGGCCAAGCCCAGATTCAAGGAACAAATGGAGAAATAGAACTTTTGGAGGGAGAAACTGCAACATTAGTTGCAAATTGTATGTGTCAATTGCAAACACATATACAGATGGGTATAGCCTGTGGCCATTTTTAAATATGCCACAGCATTGCCCTGATTTATAACCCCACCGGCAGGCATGAGAGATCAGTTTTTCATGTCCTCACCCATACCTGGGATTGTTCATCTTTTTCATTTTAACCATTCTGCTGGGTGAGTGGTGGCATTTTATTGTGTTTTTAAATTTTTATTTTCCTAATGACTACTGATACCAAATATCTTTCTCGTGCCGATTGTCCATTTGGATGCACTTTTTTTGGAAGAGCCTATTCAAGCCTTTTGTCCATTTTATATTAGACATTAAATTTGTCTTCTCAGTTTTTTATAGGACACACACACATATACATATAGATTCATTACTTATATATGCTCACATCTTATCACTTGCTTTTTCGTTATTTTCATTATTTAATGGTGTCTTTTGATAAAAGAAGTTATTAATTTTAATAAAGTCCGGTTTTCCACCTTTTTTTACTTTTAGTGCCTTTCATGTCCTGTTTGAGAACTCTTTGCCTACCCCAGGTGATGAAGATATTGCCCTAGGTTATCTTAGATTAGCTGTATCATTTTACCTTTCCCATTTAGGGCTAATGATCCACCTGGAATTGATTTTGGGGTGTAGGTAGGGGATTAAGGTTAATTTTGTCCCATCTTGATACACTACCATTTATTGAAAAGGCCACCTGTTTTCCTTAACTCTGTTATATTGCAGTGACCTATTTTGCTTCCTTATTTAATTTACCTTTCCAATCAATCTTGAGATCTGGTAGTGTAAGTCTTCCAACTTTTTTTTCTTCACCATGCTTTTTTTTGCCTTTTTTTTTTTTTGGCCCTTGCATTTCCATATAAATTTTAAAATCAATTTGTCAATTTCCAATTTGTCAGCCACCTTCAGGCATTTTTTAAAATGGAGATTGCACTGAGCATCGAGTCTATTCATTGGTTTGAGTAGAATTAATCCTTAAAATATTGGGTCTTCTAATCCATGAACTTGGTATATTCTTTCATTTATTAAGGTCTATTTAAAATTCTCTCAGGAATGTTTTGTAGTGTTCAGCAAAGAGAGTTCACACATCTTCTGTTGGATTTATTATCTATTTGACAATTTTTTGCTGTTATTGTAAGTGGTATTGTTTTTTAAATTTCATTTTCTTTTTTTTTTGGCTAGCACACAGAAATACAGTGTTTGCCTCCAAGGTGTCTTACTGTTGCCCTTTTGAACTTTTATTTTTTTTTTTAGATTTTATTTATTTATTTGAGAGAGAGAGAGAGTGGTTGAGAGAGAGCACGAGCAGAGGGAAGACAAGGGGCAGAGGGAGAAGCAGACGCCCTGATGAGCAGGGAGCCTGATGCAGGGCTCCATCCTGGGACTCTGGATCATGACCTGAGCCGAAGGCAGACACTTAACCGACTGAGCCACCCAGGCGCCCCTATTGTTGCCCTTTTGAAGGTAATAGGTCTTTTTTCTCTTTACTATATGACTTTTCCCCCTTAGCTCTTGTTTTCAGTCTTACTATGACATGTCTTGGTGTGGTTTACTTCTGTATTTATCTTGCTTCAAGATCATAGAACTTCTTGAATCTGTGACTTCATGTCTTCTGTCAGTTTTGGGAAATAGTTTCTGCCTTGTTCTTTCTCCTCTCCCGGGGCTGTAATTACACATGTATTCAAGTTTTCCACTATCTACCATGTATCTCTTTCACTCTTTTCAGGCTTCGCTTCTCTGTGCTTCAATCTAAGTTTTTTTTAATGGATCTATCTTCCAGTTTGCTAACTCTCTCTTCTGCTTATAATCCATCATTAAATCCAGTTTTAGAGTTCTCAATTCAGTCACTGCACTTTTCAGTCTACAATTGCCATTTAATGCTTTTTAAAAATAGATAGCAGTTCTTGGTGAAATCCTCCATATATTTATCTATTTCCATGACCGTTTCAATCACAGTTATTTTAAAGTCAGAGTCTGAGAACCTTAATATCTGGATCACATGTGTTTCTCTTTCTATTGTCTTGGCTTTTTTCCCTTAAATCTTAGTCATTGGTCATATTCTCTGGTATGCCTGGTAATTTGGATTGAATGATGGGAATCGTGTGTAACAAATCATAGAGACTCTAGATGATGACTACCTTCCTACAGAGAGGATTTAATTTGATTTCAGCAAGCAGATCACCATGACCCAATCAGGAATTGAGCTGATTGGAGCTGAGTTTCAGTATTTGTAAGGGCTCTTCTATCCCTGAATTATTGCACCTTTTCCTAGGTTATGGTCCTTCAGGGGTCTCAGCTGAAAGTTTGGGGTGTGTGCCAGGACTCCTGAACTCCAAGTTTTGTCTTCCTAGCATCATAGACCACTAAAGTCCCTGATGACCTAGTCCGAGAAATTGTCTGTTACGTGGTTGCTTGGTTTCTTCCTCTGGGACTTTGTCTAATTAGTTTAGGGGGAGGTCAATGCCTTGAGGGGAAATTGCACAGGGAATGTGGAATTCACTTCATTGGGATGCTGGATCCCCACATCCTTTCAGTTTGAGATCCCTGAATTCTACTTTTCATCTCCCTAGCCCGGTGAGACTCCTATAGCATTTGATCACTTAATGTATGTCCGTATGCACGTTCGTATGCACGTCCGTATGCACATCCGTATGCATGGGTGCATGCGTGTGTGTGTGTGTGTGTCTGGCCTCTATACTTCAGCAAATTCCCTGCGGAATAGCAGTGCTAACTATCTGCCTCACTTTTGTGTATTTAATTTCTCTTCAGGATCTTGACCTCTTAAGTCGTAGCTGTTTTGGTTACTCTCCTTTGTTTTAATAGCTGTTTAATTTAGAGGCAGTGTTTTTATGGCTATTTTTCTGGGAGTTAGTCTAATACAAGCTACTCATTCATAGGGGCAGATAGAAGTTTCCCATTCTTTAATGGTTAAAGAAGAATAATACGTTGTCAGAAATACGTATTATGCGAAGGGAACTTTCTTTCTCTCCTGTGCAAGCATGTTTGACATTTGACTTCAAACAGATTTGGAGAGTTCTCGTCACAGCTGCTGTAACTTTCCATTAGTCCCCGAGGACCTGAAGTTCCTCAAACTGATCTCTGGGGAACAGAATTGTTCTCCTTGGCTGCGTAGCCACTGGGAGTGTGGCTGTGGCAGCATTAAATGATTCTCCAAGAGTATGCAGGGATTAATCTTGAAGAATCCACTGGGATAAAATATGGGTTTCTGTCATCCAAAGCTGAGCAAGAAAAACCAGCTTAAATAAATAATTCTCTGTTAAAACATGGCTGTTGCCATGCCTAGGGAAACGGTTTCCATAGGAAACAATAATAAAAATAGCATTATTTTTAAACTGGGGGAAAAAATGACACTTTAGGTATCCAGATTTTAAAATAATATAACAGAGGAAATGTTTGGACATTCAGCTATTTCGGTTTTTCAGAGTTCTTGCTACATTCTTTAGATTATATTACCTGGAACTACAAAGTGGATCGTACCTCCAGTGTCCACTGAATGCATTCTGGGAGGGTTGAAAGTAAGGGCTGTCAGTGGGAGGTGATCTATCCTACTCTTAGGAACAATTCAAGCCACAATAATTTTAGTATCTTATTTTATTGTCATTCTAGATATAAGTTCCCCCAATTATATAATCTAAACTGTTCTTAAAACTAAACTCCTCAAGAGATGGGGACGGGGGACCCCTGAGTGGCGCAGTACGTTAAATGTCTGACTCTTGGTTCTGGATCAGGTTGTGACCGCAGGGTCATGAGATTGAGCCCCGCGTTGGGCTCTGTGCTCTGTGTGGACTCTGCTTGAGATTCTCTCTCTCTCCCTCTTCCTCTTCCCTCATGCTCGTGTGCTCTCTCTCTCCAATAAATAAATAAATCTTAAGAAAAAGATGGAGAAGATCTAGTTCTTCATATTGTGCATGTGCTTGAAAGAGGTAATGAAACATCTTCGGTCTTTTCTTTGGGTCAAATATATGAAACTCTGGCACTGCGATCAAATCTATCTATCTATCTGTATTTCTTTCTTTCTTTTTTTTCCCCTGGTCTAATGAGAGCTTTTTTCTTTAGTTGTTGAAGTATCTTTCAGCAGACTGAGTTACCAATGGTCATAAACTTTTCTTCTCATAAGAGATAATTTGCTTTTGATAAGACCAAATGACTCTTTCCAATTTTTCCTCAATATCTTTGGCTTCTTTTCTTTTTTTTTAAAATTGGAAGCAACCTATCTGATAGGTGTTCTAGTTTTCTTTTTTTTTATTTTTAAAGATTTTTATTTATTTATTTGAGAGAGAGAGACTGAGAGAGAGAGCACATGAGAGGAGGGAGGGTCGGGAGGGTCAGAGGGAGAAGCAGACTCCCCGCCGAGCAGGGAGCCCGATGCGGGACTCGATCCAGGGACTCCAGGATCATGACCTGAGCCGAAGGCAGTCGCTCAACCAACTGAGCCACCCAGGCGCCCTCTTTGGCTTATTTTCTATAGGTATCCAGAAATTACTCTGTGCTTAAGAAACCCTTCTTAAAAAACACGTCCTCTCTCTTCTGATTATGAAATGGGAGACATCTGATTGTGCGCAATGTGAACAGTGTTATTAATATTTTAAAAACTGATTTATTTTAACAATTACTTTCTGCTTTCTGATGGAGCAGCTCAGCCAGTTAGAGACCGATTCTGAGGTTAGATGTGAGTGCTACAGAGTTTTGGGAGAACGTCCAAAGGGACTTTCCCATCAAGGTTCATGCCCTGGCTCACGATGTGAACTCAACTGCTCAATTCCTCTATCCTCCAACTTTCGGGACACAAAGAATTTTAGAATTTTATTTACCAGATGACAATTAAAGGTGAATTCAGCTCACATAGGACAGAGCTGTACTCAGAAAGGCCTTCAGGGATGCCTGGCTGGCCCAGTCAGAAGAGCATCTGACTCTTGATCTTGAGGTCATGAGTTTGAGCCCCACACAGGCTGCGGAGAATACTTTAAAAATGAATAAATAAAATTTAAAAAAAAAAGAAAAAGAAAGAAAGAAAGGCCTCCAGCATGAATTCGGGTTGCCTCAAACGATGCCTGCCCTAGTGGCCAGTCCACACAGCACTCAGAGATACTGATCCAAAGGCAAGAGGCCACGGTCCTTTACTGACATCCCACAGCTGACTAGCAATGACAACACGCTCTGGCATCTGAGCCTGGGAGCATGAGCAGCTCTGCGCAAGGCTGGTGTTCGCAAGGAAGTAAAGATGGCGGCGGTAAACAGGTGGTGGTGCCTGGCTAGCTAGAGCCAGCTGGAAAAGAGCTGGGAAGGAAGAACACAAAGAAAGGTAGAAAAGACAGATGTTGTCTTGATTTTATGGCAAAAGGCATCTCCACTTGTTAACTCTCTCTTTTCAGAAACCTTCTGGTTGCCCAGCCGGGAGCAGACACCCAGCCCCTTTCCTACAGCATCTATTTTCTGTTTTTAAGAGTTGTTCAGTCTGTATGTGCCTGATTGTAGGACCCTGGTGCAGGGTCCTCAGGGGATGTAATAATGTCTAAGGTCACTTTGTGCCCTGAGTAGTGGCCAAGAAATGACCTTAAATCAAGTAGTTTGTGTGGTCTCAAGCAAATAACACAAGTTTTCTCAGCCTCAGTCTCATCTATAGACAGGGGATAATAATAGTAGCTACCTAATTGGGATTGTGTAAAAATGGAATTAAATATTTCAAGTAGAGTACGTAGTATGCTGCTTGGCCCATGACATTCAAATACATACATTGGTAAATGTAATATAATGTAAATATAATATATATTATATATCAATGTAATATAAATATAAATATACATATATATGTCATAACACTGACGATATGTCATCCCAGAGCTACCTGGCTAAGATGAGGGAAGAAACATCAGTGCCTGGCACACTTTCTAAACACATGCCCTCTCCCTCCCTCTCTCCTTCTGTCTTATTGTGCCCTCATCCAAGGGAACCTGGCTAAGAGGTACAGAAACTAGACAAGAAAGCATGTTCCTCAAAGTCATATCAGTTTAGAAACGCTTTCTTTTCACATTATGGAACCTTTCTAATAACAAAGTGCTAGTTGCTGCAAGCACCTTTGTCATTCTAGAGAGGATACTAAGTGATTTCATTGTCAAGGCCTTTGGTTTATAGAAGCATCTTTCCCATTAAGCAAAGACTCCGGGCTAATTGACAGATTACACTAGAGTGGGTCCAGAAACATCTTTAGGTACCGTGCAGAATACAGCAGCTTGGTACATGTTGCTAAGGTACTCTTCTCTGGGTTTCTAGGGTAACTGGAATCTCAGCATCTCCGGGTTTGTCTTCAGGCTATTCCTGGTATGATAATGACAGTCTGCTTCTATACCTGAAGGTCTGTCATTGTTCTCACTATTCATGGCTTTGCTGCATTCCTTCCTCACTGCCAATTCTTCCCACAAACCCTTACAAACTGGCCTCACCACTCTTGGAAACGGCTCTCTGAGGACAGCATGACCTTCTGGCTTCCAAATGCAATGTTGTCCTGCCAGGCTCCATGCAGCTCTTTGCAGCCTTGAACCCTGGTTAGCACCCTGTTCCTTCTAAAACCTTGCCCTCCATTGGCTTCTTTGGAATATACTCTGGGTTTTTCTCCTCTCTGACCAATCTTTCCTTGTTACCTTTGCTTGCTTCCACCTTCTGTCCCTTAAATATCAACATTCCCCAAGGTTCTGCCCTGAGCTACATTCTTTTCTTGCTCTATATATTTATTCCCACTTGAATTCATCCACTCACATACTTACTAAAATAATGGACCAATGCAGAAAAGCCTAATGGAGAAAGTTTTTTAAAAATCACACAAAACATCAGAGATAACATTTGTCATCTTTCTATCTATATTTATGCATTTAGTTGCACGGTTTTATAAAAATTGGATCATTCTATACACGTGTCTGCTTTTTTTAACTAGACATTACAGTTTGAATATTATAGGTTAACACAGGATTTTTACCGTCATTTTAAATGTACTATGTTGTATTAGTTTGCTAGTTCTGCCGTAACCGTAACAAAGTACCACAGACTGGATGGTTTAAACAATAAAAATTTATTTTCTCACACGTCTGAAAGCAAGAAGTTTGAGGTCAAGGTGACAGAAGGGTTGGTTTCTTCTGAGGTCTCTCTCCTTTGCTTGTAGATGGCTGTCTTCTCTGTGTTCTAATGTGATTTTCTTCTTTGTATGTCTTTGAAAATGGGTTATAGCCCACTGTTTTTGAAAGCCCTACCTCTAAATACAGTCACATTCTGAGGTACTGGGAATTAGGACTTCAACAAATGAATTTTTGGGGTAGGGGACACACTTCAGCCCATAACACATGTATTTTAAAAAATAATTCTTCATTCGTGCCATTTTTTTCAAATATTTAAACAATGCCATGATAGTTGTCTTTCATCTTTCGTTTTGGAATTTTCTTTTTATCCCCTTGGTTGAGAATGAGTAGAGTTTCCGTAAAGGTCCAGACCAAATGTCAGCTTCCTCATGAAACTGTCCACAAGTAGTTATTCCTTTATCTGTGGCCATTGCTCTGCTGTGTGCACCATCACTGTGGCAAATGTCTGCCTGTGGGGGTGTCCTTAGTTAACTTTTGGTTACTAAACATCCGAGACTAGATCTTGCGCATCTCTGCTTCCCCATCATCTATGGCACATGCCTTGGACTCTGAGGATGATGAATGAGATATAGTTCACTGACAATCCTGAAATTCTTGGCTACCCAAAGTTTTTAAGGTTCAAACCTTACATTTTTCATATCATTTAGACTCCTTTTGTCTCTCTTTTTTTCTCAGTTCTCCCCTTCCATAGTTTTTTTTTTTTTTTCCAGCCTACAAGAAATTTTTTAACTCTTTGCCTTGAGCTCACTGAACATCTGTGTTGATCTAGATAGTTAGATTGGTTTCACTGTTAAGATACCCAAGCTAAGAAAATGGATTTTTTTTTTTTACCCACTTTCCCTTTTGCTAGGGGGATAGTAAATATTTATCAGATAAGAGCTGGTTGAGATGAAGTACCATGTTAAGTTTTTCTTGTGGTAATGGTTTTACATGTGGACAGAGCTGTTCATGGGGCCTGACAACATTAATTAATGTGTAACTTAGCACTGGACCTTATTTACATTGTTCTAGTAAACTAAACATGTCTTTCTTCTTTTTCAGGTATTTCTTTTAACCTCTGTTGGACAGCTCCCATTTTTTGCCTAAACCTCAATTATTAACCCTGTGAATAAAATGCTGTTCTCTCTCTCAGTATGTGGATGCTGACTTCCCTCATCAAAGAGGACAAAGCCAGAAAGAGACTCACTAACTATATGATAGAAAATGTCAAAAAGGAAATCCTTTACATTTGGTGGTTTCCAGAGGTTAGATTTTTACTTGAGAAAATGTATTGTCTGGAAATTCTTCTATGTATTTCTAAATAAATTGGGGTATGGAAGTAAAAAGGCAATCCTGTTATTCCAAAAAATAATTAAGAAATATTGCATGGATATAAAAAAGCTTAGATAATAATATAATAATCTCTTCTGTATCGACTGTACAGCTTAAACTCTTGATCCTCTTTTTCTTTTTCCTTCACTCCTTCCCTTGCTTAAAAAAAATACACTGAATTTTGTGTTTACCATCCCTTTGGATTTTTTTGGAATTTTAGTGTCCATGTATATGACCACAAATAATATATCCTATTAAAATTCATATAAAAGATACCATATATATTCAAGCTTCTGCAACTTTCTTTTTCATTAATATTATTTTTAAAATTTATGTTTATCCTTATACTTCTAATTATTCTATCACATTCTGTATAATACGCTATTGTATGAATAGTCCACTTTTTTTTTTAGAGAGAGAGAGTGTGTGTGGGTGTGCGAGTGGGGAAGCGGGGACGGAGGGGCAGAGGGAGAGGGAAAGAGAGAAATCTTAAGCAGACTCCACACCCAGCTCAGAGCCCAAGGTGGGGCTAGATCTCAGGACCCTGAGCTCATGGCCTTAGCTGAAATCAAGGGTCGGGGGCTTAACTGACTGAGCCACCCAGGTGCCCTTAGTCTACTGTTTTTTTAACCTAGTCTCCTACTAAGGGCCATATAGGTGGTTTCAAGTTTTCATTCTTTTTATTATGAAAGGAACACAGTGTTTCAGGGAACGCTTTTGTACCTGTCTTCTTCCAAATAGTACTAAAGACAGTTTGGGGCGGGATACGCCAGGGCTGTTGTCCCACCTTCTCATCAGCATTTATTTGGTATAGTTTTCACCATCATCAACACTTACTACTGCATGTTATGCTAGGCAAGGGGGAGGGACTGGAGGACACTCATCTAAACCCCAAGCTGCTCAAATTTCATCTTTAAATAGAGGTATTAAAAGATTCAAATATTGAATCATAGGTTTACATAAGAAAAGGTATCTTGGCCAGGGATTTATTTGAATGGGCATTAAATAAAAAATATAAAGTCATTTTCTGTAATAAAGGGTGCTCAACAAACTCTGTCTTATTAAGCCTTAGGCGGATTGTAATCAAGTTGAGTTTGGTAGAAAAATGGCAATTTGACGAAGTCCACATTGTTCCCTCCCAATTTCAATTTAACTACTAAATTCTCCTCCTAAGGTGGAGATAGTAAATTGCTGAGAGTTAAAGGGTGACCTAGCTTCCAACAGAGCCAGTGCAAGGCTCTTCTCTTCTAGGTGAAAGAGTCTGAAGCCAAGAGCTTGAGAATCTGGATGAGTTTCAGGAAGATCCTCCTGGAAAGAGCATGGTCCGAGGAAACCCATTGATTGGATGAGCTTCAGGAAGGTTCTCCTGGAAAGAGCATGGTCTAAGGAAACCCATTGACCCATGGGAGAAATGGCAGCACTCTACTGCATCAGTTTCCCTCATAGAACACAACGGAGCATGTATCCACAGAACACTTATAAAACATCTATCCAGAGATTCCCAGCATAAGCCATGATAGAGTAACCGGTACCTACCACCTAACTAACCCTCTCTCCATAAACTGATCAAAATATACAAGGACAAGGGGCCTGCTTGGCATCAAAACTGATAAAAATGTATGAGTTTTTGTCTTTGGATGTTGGACAATAGGCAGAAATTGAGGTGAGCACCACAATAATCTCAGCTCTTTGCCTGGGGATATTCTTGGGACCATGGTGCAGTGAGGAGCCCACACTCCTTTAGCCCACTGATCGATGGAGGCAGAGAAGAGAGTTTCGAGCTGCTAATGCAGCTGGAGTTTATAGGGCAGAGTATCAGAATAAAGGGAGTTATGCATAAAAGGAGCTCCAAAATTCTGCTTAGGGACCCCCTTACCTCTTTGACCATATACTGAACTGTGAGTGCAAGGGCAAGACACCACTAGACCTGAATGTTTTACAGTACCGAGAGATACAGAAATTCCAACAATCCAATGGAAAGACCTCACTGAACATCCTGGGTACTCAACCTGCCAAAATTTCAACATTCTAGGGATAGGGTTACTCTAGCCCTAGTGTAAAGACTGCTGGATCCACATCACAAACCTTGAAAGGTTCAAGCTGCTGTGTCAGTAAATTAACCATCCAAAAGAAAAAAAATATCTAAAGTAAGATAAAAAAATCCATACTCTCAACAGTGTAGCATTTATAATATGTAGCAACAATAAAAAAAATTACTAGACATTTGAAGCAAGAAAATGTGACCCATGTACAAGAGAAAAACCAGTGAATAGAGACCGAGCATGAGATAACTCAGATGTTGGAATTAGCAAACAAGGACTTTAAAATAGAGTGCTTGTAAATAGGTTCAAGAACTTAAAAGAAAATATGATCATGCTAAATCAACAGATAGACAAAGCTCAGGAGGAAAGAAAAACTCTAAGAAGGGACCAGACAGAAATTCAAGAGCTGAAAAATAAAATATCTGAAACAAGAAATTCACTGGATAGTTTTAATTACAAATTGCAGATAGCAGCAGAAAGGGTCAGTGAACTTGAAGTCAGATCGATAGAAGTTACCTGATCTGAAGAACACACAGAAGAAAGACTTTTTAAAAACTAAATGCACAGAACCTCATTAATCTGTGGGACAATACTGAGCAGTTTAACATATGTGGAATTAGTCTCAGAATGAGAGGAGACAGAATGGGGCCATATACAAATGTTTGAAAAAATAATGACCAAAATTTTCCCAAATTGTGTGAAGAATATAAACTTACAGACCTAAGAAGCTCCAAAACTTAAGCAAGATAAATAAAAGAGAAAATACCAGGGCACATCGCAGTCAAACTGAAAAACAGTCTTGAGAGTAGCATTTTTTATGATAGATCACAAATTGGGGAACAATAGCACAAACAACTTGCTTCTCATCAAAAACAATGAATACCAGAAGCCAGTGGAATCCTATCTTTAAACGTCTGAGGATAAAACACCCATCAGCCCAGAATTCTAAATCCAATCAAAATAGCCTTAGAAAGTGAAAGTAAACTAAAATAATATCAGATAAAGAAAAGTTTTCTTTAGCATTTCTTTAGGCTGAAATAAATTGACATCATGTGGAAATTTGTTTCTACAGAGAGGAATAAAGAGAATCAGAAATGTTAAATATGTGGCTAAATATAAAAGTCTATTTTTTTCTTCTCTTGGTGTTTTTAAGTGCCAAATGGTTATTTATGTATTTATTTATTTTAAAGATTTTATTTATTTATGTGACAGAAAGATAGAGAATACAAGTAGGCAGAGAGGCAGGCAGAGGGAGAGAGAGAAGCAGGCTCTCTGCTGAGCAGGGAGCCCGATGTGGTACTTGGATCCCAGGACCGTGGGATCATGACCTGAGCCGAAGGCAGCCGCTTAACTGACTGAGCCACCCAGGCGCCCCGCCAAATGATTATTTAAAGCAAAAATCAGGTCACCATATATTTTGTGGCTTGTAAAGCATATAGTTATAATAAATGACATCAAGTGTACAAAACAGAGGTAAATAACATACTACTTCAAGATTTTAAAATGTACACTATGCTAACTCTAAAGATTGTGACGAGTATACGTATTTTAATACCTAGAGAAACCACTAATAAATAAGACAAAGAGTTATAGCTAAAAAGCCCACAGAGGAACTAAAATGGAAAGTTATAAAGTTTTGGGGTTTTTTTTGATAAAACCAAAAGAAGGCAGGAAAAAAGTAGCAAAGAAACAAAAGATCAGCTCAGGCAAATAGAAAACAGATAAAATGGTAGACCCAAATCCAATCATATCAATAATTACATTAAATGTAAATGTATTAAACACTCCCATTAAAAACAGGGATTGCCAGACTAGATAACAAAGCAAAACCTAACTATATGCTGTTTAAAAAAATTATGCTTTCATAAAGTATCACAGGGGTTGAAAGCCAAATAATGGGAGAAGGGATTTACCAAACAAACAGTACACATAAGAAAGGTGGGCTGGTTAAATTAATACTAGACAATTTTGACTTCAATAGGACTATAACTAGAGAAAAGAAATATATTTGTAACAATAAAGTGGCTAGTTCATTGGGAATACATAACAATTAAATAATCATACATACGTATGCTCCTAATAACAGGGCTTCCAAAAACATGAAGCAAAAACCAAGAACTAAGGGGAAAATACACAAATCCACAATCATAACAATCATAGTTGGAGATATTAACACCTCTCCTTCAATACATGAGAGAACAACTAGAGTAAAAATTAGTAAGGATGTAGAAGACCTGACAAAATTATCAACTACCTTGACCTAACTGACATTTAAAGTACACTGGACCCAAGAACTGCAGAAACACATTCTTTCCCAGTGTACCTGGAATCATGACATACTGACCGTATGCTGGAAAATAAAACAAGTTTTAATAAATTTAAAAAAACTAAAATCTTACAGAGTATGTTCTCTGACCACAAAAAAATTAGGAATCAATAACAATGAGATATGTAGAAATTGAACAACTCGCTACTTAATAAAACATGGATAGACAAAGAAAAATCACCAGGAAAATTAGAAAGTACTTGGAGCTCTGATAATGAAAATATAACATATTAAGATTTATGGGATGCATTTAAGGTGATTTTTAGGGGGGAATTTATAGTTTTAAATACTTCTATTAGAAAAGAAAAAAGAAGTAAAATTAATCTAAGATTCTGACTTAAGAATCTAGAAACAAATAAGCAGATTTAACCTAAAGTAAACAAATGGAAGATAATTTTAAAGATGAAATGAAATAGGAAAAAGCACTAGCTTAAATTAACAAGGGAAAAATTCAGTTTTCTGAAAAAATTAATAAAATTGATAAACACTTAGCAAGGCTGATTGAGAAAATTGCCAATATTTATAATAAATGATCTTATAGACATTAAATGGGTAATAGGAGAATATCATGAGCAGCTCCATGCCACGATATCCAACAACTTAAATGAAAGAGAAAAATTCCTTGGAAAGCATAACTTGCCCAAACGGAAACAAGATGAAATAGAAACTAAAGAATAATTTTATATCTTTTGAAGACATTGAATTTGTTGTATAACATTTCCCTCAAATAGAATTCCAGGACCAAAAGAATTGACTGATGAGTTCTATCAGACATTTATCTTTATTTTTTTTAAAGAGATTTTATTTCTTTTTTCTTTTTAATTTTTATTTTTTAGAGAGAGAGAGAGAGAGAGTGAGAGAAAGTGTGTATGTGGGGGGGGGGGGGGGAAGAGGGGGCAGAGGGAGAGGGAGAGAGAGCATCTCCAGCAGACTCCACGCTCAGTGCAGAGCCTGACACAGGGCTTGATCCCATGACCCCGAGATCATGACCTGAGCTGAAATCAAGAGGCAGATGCTTAACTGACTGAGCCACCCAGGCACCCCACTATCAAACATTTAAATGGGAAATAATAGCAGCCTTACAAAACCCTCTTGGGAAAAAAAATAGATGAGTAAACAATTGCTGTCTTGTTTGATGAGGCCAGGAGAAGAATCCTGAAACCAAACCTGACAAAGACATAACAGAATAAACAAACAAAAATCACTAACCAATAAACCTCGTAACACAGCTGCAACTTATTTTCCACAAAATAGTGTTAATTCAAATCTGGCAATATAGGAAAAGGATAATACATTTTGAACAAGTGAGGATTATCTCAGAAATATATATATTTTTTAGCAGTTATCAGTCAATGTAATTATCATACTTAACAGAATCAAGGAGAAAACTATCTCAATAGGTACAGAAAAAACAACTTACAAAATTCAACTTCTATGTATATATAAACTCATCAAGCCAGAAATAGAAGGAAACCCCCTCAATGAAATATCTGATGCTCTCTCCTAAGGTTAAAAACAATGCAAGGATGTCCAATCTTTATTTATTTGTTTACTTATTTATTTTGTTTAAAATATAAAAGAAAGGACTGTAAATAATTATTCAATTCTAGTTTTCTGGTTTGCTTTTCATGGTGGCATGGGCTAGTAGTTCTGAAATCTTTTTTGTATTCTGGGCTTGAGGAAATGAATAAATATATTGAGGATAATGGTTCAAATATGGAAAGTAGAAAACCATGCAATATAGCCCAGAGTTCTTAATTAGAATTGCATGTATCAGTTTAAAAACATGGTTTTTAACATTGAGAAAAATAAATGCACATCTCTATGCATGCCAATGTTTTTATAGAGATGGCAATAAATAGAGGTATACAAGCATATACATATTTTCCACTAAAACGAACTAGGACCCCTTGGAGAAGTGACTGGCAGGACTAAGACAGGGAAAGGACAGGATGAGCCTGGAACAGCTGATTGAATCAGTTAGTAGGGAAGCAAGGAATGATCGGGTCACATCACATTACTCAGGACTTAGCTTGAAGGGGCCAAATCTGGAACAATCTGAGTATCAAAAGAACTATTGATAATAACATATTGAATAATATAAACATCTATGAGGTCATGCTGATTGAAATAAATGAGTGAACAGATACATAAATGGGGAAGAAAGGAAAGTTCTTCCTTACTGTGAAGTACCAAGAAAGGGGGCAGGAGTGGGGACAGGGACAAAAGGGAGAGAGGGGAGAGGGGAGAGGCGAGAGAGTTGGGGAGGGAGAAGGAGAGGAAGAGAGGGAGAGCGGGAGAGAGAGAGAGAAGGAAGGAAGGAAGGTAGGAAAAAGAATAAAATTAGGAAATCGTCAATTGGTAAAATTAGTGGGTGATAGTTTGATGAAGAACAAGATATTTACATTCTTTGTAATTATTAATTATGAAGGAAAAATAATACCTTTGTTTCTTTTCTTTTTAAAAAAGATTTTATTTATTTATTTGTCAGAGAGAGCACAAGCAGGGGGAGCAGAAGGCAGAAGGAGAGGGAGAACAGGCTCCTTGCTGAGCAAGGAGGCCAACGCTGGACTCAATCCCAGGACCCTGGGATCATGACCTGAGCCAAAGGCAAACACTTAACTGAGTCACCCCAAAATAATAACTTTATATTGAAAAAATCTGGTGGAACTATCTTACCCTAATGATCAAAGTGAATATCACCAATATTGGGACAAACCAATATCATTTGACCTGATGTTGAGAAGGGCACAAGATCACCTCACTAATACTTCTACCAAAATGCATACCCTTATTTTTTTCCAACATATCTAAATAGGCTAAAGAGAAAGGTTGAAATAATGCTGCTTATTTTAAAAAACACTAACTTAGGGGTGCCTGCGTGGCTTCGTAGATTAAGCGTCTGCCTTCGGCTCAGGTCATGATCCCAGGGTCCCGGGGTCAAGCCCCATGTCGGGCTCCCTGCTCAGCAAGAAGTGTGCTTCTCCCTCTGTCCCTCCCCCTGCTCCTGTTTTCTCCCTCTCGCTCACTCTCTCTCTCAAATAAATTAAAAAAAAAAAAACCCACAGAAACCCAATGACATATTTATGTCGTTCCAGAAAAGATGTAAGAGAACTAAAGCATAGCTTACTATGTTATGTTGTGAAATGATTTTAAGCCTAGAAATAAGTCTGTACTAGAACAAATTAAAATGTCTCTTACAATAGAAAGTTATAAAAAGGAAAATTTCTGGAAATATATTTGCACTTTTTATCTCATTGATTTACCTATAATTAAGAATATCCCTGATATGTTTACACCCCAAACAGGAATTAACTTCAGATTTTACAAATGTATTGTTATGAGGATGTTTTTGGGAGGACAAAGACAATTTTTTTTTTTTTTCTGAATTAAGAGTTAGGCTATTGACCAGGGAAATCCAAATGAGTAGAAGTAGACACTTTCATAAAGGTCTCAATTGCCTTTTGAAAGAAAACATTATAAATAGTAAAAACATTGGAGAAAAGGGAAAATAATAAAAAATACAATTAATACTTACACATTTATTATTTAAAGGCACTTTCGTATATTTTTTTGATCTCGCAACCAACCTTCGAGGTAGGTAGCTTTCAGTTTTTCATTCCAATGAGATTTTTATTTCCCAGAAATGCCAAGGATGCCAAGAAACTTTTGTATATGGACTTGGTTTCCCAGTATTCAGAGAATAAATAAACGTCCCGCGCGTTATTGTACGGGCTAGTTTTCATTCAGAAATAGCATTAGGCATTTCTCAAAACCCGTTCTTTACAGAGGAGACAAGAAATTTCTGAAATCCACTTTGGATTCCTTGGGAATTCTTTCTGACTAAGCAGAATTTTCAGTTGAGAGAAGTGTTTGCTGCGCTCGGGTCCTCCGAGGAGCAAATGGGCGTCGGCCGCAGCTGCAGGTGTTCTGAACACCAGGGCTGGGCTCTCGAGTTGGAACCTCTTGCAGAACTTGGAGCTTTACTCTCCCGGGTCCTCCAGCAGGTGCGTCGTTACGGGAGCGGGAGAACTGTTCTTTCTCATCGCCCGTAGGAAACTCTCCTTTCGCCATCATGCCTACTGTTCTGTTGCATGTTTTATGAGTAATCAGCAAAGGAGTTTTGGAGACTTTGTCCCTCTTCATAATTTTTGCTGCTTTAAAACTGAGTGCGTACTCTTCTGCTTCTCAGTTAACAAGTGGCTGTATTTTGGGAGTCAGTTTTGGCTTGGGCTTCAGGCACATTCCAGCTTTATCCAGCATCTGTAGCTGGAAGCCATATGGACATGCTTCTTCAAAATTGTGCGAGGAAGGGCGCCTGGCTGCTCAGTCGGTAGAGCATGCGACTCTGCATCTCAGGGTGGTGAGTTCAAGCCCCACGCTGGGCATGGAGCCTACTTACTTTAAAAAAAACCTTAAAGTGAGGAACCGTAGGCCCAGAAGAAGCCGGGGGCCTGAACGAGGCAGGTGTCTTATCGTTTCAGCTGTGTTGCCTGTGTGCACAAGCCAGGAGCTGGTGTGGGTCCTCACCTGGATCTTATTGTGAAGAAACACCAGACAAACCCAAATTGAATGACGCGGTAGGAAAATAAATGGCCTATACTCTTCTGAAATGTCAAGATCAAGAAAGAAAAGACAGGAAGTAATGTGGCTGTTCCATGGAAGAAGACTCTAGAGACATCATACAAAGTGCCTCGTATGAGCCTGGGTGGGGACAAATTAACTGTAAAGAACAGTATTAGGACAACTGATGAAAGTGGAATGTGGACTGTATCTGTGTGTTTGCCTATAACGATATGAGCCTGGAGAAGGATATATATTGTTCCCAATGTTACTTGGGAAAGAGTGGGGGTTGGGAATGAAGGGAAAAATTACAATTAAAAAATAAAAAGCATACAGGATGCCAACAGCATGCATGATATGATTCCATTTTTGTTAAATGATATAGTTGTATGTGTGTAAAATGAATTCTATAAGGATGGTCAACAAAATGTCAATGACTATCTTAAGGTGATGGGAATTCAAACAACTTTTACATTTTTTGTATGTATGTGCAATATAATTTTTCTTTTTTGTAATATAATTTTTTCCATGCGCATGTATTATTTTTATGAAAATACCAAAAAGTAGGGTTTTTTAGTGTTAAAAGGCAAGAAAAACTCACTTGGGGAAAATTACAAGAAAGTTTTGGATTAAGTTTTTTCTGCTTCATCCACTTTTTTCCTATAGCCCTGAGTTTATTACTTTAAACATCTTACGTGTTTTGACCCCTGATGTTCCCAGATGTGCTGAGCACATGTAAAAATGTGAGATAACTCTCTGGGTTGGAAGGAATTAGGGTGTCTGATTTTCTGGAGAATTCTATTTGATATAGGAGTTTCAGCAGTTACTTCCTGCTGTCCTAGAATTCTCAGAAGAAACCCCTTTCTGGGGACTTCAAGGTTCTCCTTAGAGGACTGTGTCCCTTTGACCTCTACGTACTTTGACCATGCTGGGTACACTTTCATCCTGACCCCAAAGGTATATAAATTATCTAATGTCCTGGATCTGAATGCCTTCCCCTTTCACCATACATAAAATCATTCTTCCTCTTGGCTGCCTGGAGGTAAATTCTGAGAATTACTGACGTGGGTTTGTGGAATGCTTTGAGCTGCTCAGATGAAAGGAACAAAGCTCTAATTCTGTTAATAACATAACCTTGTAGTCAGTGGGCCCACCGAGTCAGGTAAACAGGGAAAGACCCGCTGGAATCAAAAATACCCCCAACAATCCAGAGAGGCCCAGCTTGGTGCTCTTACTAGCTTTGAACCCCTGGGCACATCACCCCACTTCTCTGAGCTTGTTTACTCCTCTGTGAAATACCAGTAAGAATCCTTGCCTCGTTGGGGTGTCCTCTGGATCTCGTGAGCTAAATGTCTAAAGAACCAGGATACTGCCCGATACAAGAAGATACTCCAGGAAAGATAGTTTTATTGCACCACGAAGAAATTCATTATTTACTTTCTACGTGTCTCCATCTTGTTTCTCAAACTAAACTATAGCTTCTCTGCCACAGTCAACTTATTCATCACACTGTCTTGCACATGAAAGGCACTAAATAATTGTTTGTTGTCAGTTTTCTAAAGTTTTAAATCAGAGAATGCACTCTTTCCATTCAAGATTCGCTTATGGATTATTTGCTGTTGTGAGGCATTCTCAAGGAATTCCTAGGAGGGCATTCCTTTTCTTGGCCTCAGTTTTCTTGTATGCAAAACCAATGTTCAAGTTTATTATTCTAGATGCACTGAGGTCCTTGTAGCATTACAGTGTGGAATCTGTGTATTCCTCGAAGGCCACGTACTTAGGTTATTCTTCTTTCTGACCAGTCACCACTTAATACAAGTGGTGGTCACTGATTAAGTGCCTTCCCAGTGCATGTGGAATCATTCCAGTCACCTCACTGATCCTGTATCCTCCCAGCCTTCCCTCTTACCACTCACCTGTCACTCTGTCCCAACTAGACTGTCTTTTCTTTGTACCCCTAGAATTTTCCAGGCTTGATCTGCCTTGAACCTTTGCACTTGCCGTTTCTCATCACTTGGTTTTCTGCTCAAGTGTCTCCCCACCAAATTCTCTCTATCCCACGACCCTGCTTTTTTTTCTTGTAATTACTCTCTGAAATTGTCTTATCATTTAGTATTTATTTGCTTCTGTTTTTTGCATTTTATTTGCATTTATTGTTTGTTTTCCCCACCTCTCCCTCTAGTCCTCAAATATAAATGTCTGTTTGGGGTCCTTTTATGTCCCTGCCACTAAAATAGTACTTAAAACAGATCTGGCACAGACTAGGCCCCTAAATGAACAACTGTGAAATGAATGAATGAGTAAACTCTACCATACCTTATAGAGTAGCTTTTAGATGGTGAGCTAAAATCTGTGGCCATCACATCAGGTTCTAATGAACTTCTTTAGGGTATGTGTCCTAAGTGAATCTATTGCCATAGGTCTAAGTAAACATGCAGTGGGAAGAAACAAGGAATAACTTATTTCTTTTTATTATGGAAAATTTCAAACATAAACACAAGTAGATGTAGATAAGACTAGCATAATGGATCCTCTTGTACCCTGTGGTGGACAGACACTAGCGTGGCCCTGTCATCCTGGTATCCATACCCTGTATAATCCTCTCCTTTGAGTGTGCACAAAAACTGTGACTTGCTTCCTAACCAATAGAATATGGCAGTTTGATGTCACCCCTGTGTGATGACTTACGTTATGTAAGATTCCATCTTGCTAACAAACTTACTCCGGGGACTCTCAGTGCTAGCTTGATGAAGTCAGTGGCCATGTTGGGCAAAGGCATGGGACAATAAATTCCAGGTGTCCTCTAGGAGCTGAGGGCAGTCTCTAGTTGACAGCTAGCAAAAAGCCAGGGTCTTCAGTCCTACAGCTACAAGGAAATGAAATCTGCCAGTGACCTGAGTGAGCAAGGAAACGGATACTTTTGCAGTTGAGCCTCCAGATAAAACACAGCCTTGTCACCACCTTGATGGTAGGTTAAGCTGAGGACCCTAGGTGCCTGGACACCTGACCCATAAAAAGTGTGAGATAATAAACTGATGTTGTTTTGAGCTGCTAAATTTGTGGTGATTTGTGGCAATACATAACTAATTCAGATATATCACCCAATGTAAACAATTTTCCATAGTTTGCCAGTATTGTTCCATCAGTATGGTTATGGTTTTGGGGATGGACGGGCTGGAGTATTTTAAAACACTTGCAAATACTTTAGTATGTCTAACAGAGAAGGACTTTTTAAAAGTATAACGGTGATGCCAGAAAAACTAAGGCTTCACTGAGAACCAAAATAGAAGTCTTTTTAAAGCCGGGAAATTGATGGATCTAGTATATTAATTGGACACGGGGAGAAAAGGTATGTTCTATAAACTGAGTGAGAGTAACATCCCCTTGATCCCATGAGCTAAAGAACACGTAAGCATGAGACCTTTCACTTGAAATTTCTAAGTCTTGCCAGTTATTGTCGTTGTTTTTAAATATTGCAGTCAAAGTACTTAATTGTTCCTATCATATGTTCATCTGTCATACAAAATCTAAAATCATTCAAACCCAATTCTGATTGTAGATTTAAGATCCGACCCATTCCCCTAACCTGCTCTGGAATGGACCCTTGTGAATGCCACTTTTTTCCTAACACCTTATAATTTCATATCCTACTATAATTGCCATCCCTACCACTTTCCCCTGACTGCAGGAAGCTCTTTCCAACTGGCCCCAGTTCTTTTTCTCTCTTGGATAAACCAGTCTCATCTACCTTTGACACTGCTCAACGACGCAGCGCTTTCTAAAGGAAATTCTCGGCGCTCTGGGTTTACTCTCATCTTCACCACCGGGGCACTTTGAGATCTCTGGCAAGTATGAGCGTTCTCTAAACTGGATACAATAGTGCCTCGCAGGGTTGCAGCAAAGATTAGATAAAGAACGTGTGTAACGTGTAAAGTGCCCAGCACTGGGAAGGCACAGCCGCTCCCCACCATTCCCTTTGTTAGTTCCCATCTCCAGTCTCCGAGCACCAGAACGCCCAGCACCGCGCCTCTCCCGCTTTCGTCGCGGGGGATGCAGGGATTTGTAGTTCTTTGGTCCCCAAGTCGTATTTCCTCTCCGAGCCAGTCGGCGAGAGGAAGAACTACACATCCCAGTGGGCGGCGAAAGGAAAGTGGGGCTCGGAAAACCGAGCGTCCCCGCCCGGCTGCCTTTGCTTTCCGCTGCCCACTGGTTGTTCCCACCACGCGAGGGCTCCGACCCCGCGGCAAAGCCAGGGAGGGCGCGAGCGCACCGGCGGATCGGCCGGGACGGTGGGGCGGGGCGGGCAGGGGAGGCGCGGGCTGGAGAGAAGAGCGGTCGGTCCCTCTGCTGCCGTGGGAGTTCGCAGGGGAAAGGGGAGAAATAAAGCGAGTAAATCGCGAGCGCCCGTGTCGGAGAAGTGAGAAAGAAAGGGTTGGGGAGGCAGCAACCCCCGCAGAGCCTGGCCGCCACGGGCTTGTCCTCCGGAACGGAGGCAGGGATCCGGGGCCGGAGGGGACCCAGACCGCTCCACTCTCCCTGCGGGAAAACCTGGAAACCGGCCGGGCCCCGAGACCCCGGCCCGCAGCCCTCATCCCGGAGTCAGGCCTGCCTTGTACCACCTCTCCCCATCCCGTCGCCGGGCACCCCCGCCCACTCCCGGGCAGCAGTAGGGCTCCCCGCAAGTCGACCACGCGCCCCGCTGGGGGAGGAAGAGGAAAGCCGGGGCAGGCCCGGGGAGGGTCACCTCTCCGCGCGCGTTCCTCAGGTCCCCGGGAGTGGCAAGAATGGATTTGCGTGTTGCTGCGTGAGTGTGTGTGTGTGCGTGAGTGTGTGTGTGTGTCCCGTGTTGCTGCGTGAGTGTGCGTGTGTGTCCCGTGTTGCTGCGTGAGTGTGTGTGTGTGTCCCGAGCCGTCCGCGAGCGATGCCAGGGGGATCCCAGCGCCTTCCCGGGGGGCCGCGTCGGGCCCGCCCGAGGGGCTGGGGCGGGGACCCGGCGGAGCCGGTGCCGGTGCCGGGCTTCGCGGGCGAGAAGGAGGAGCGGGAGGAGGAGCCGGGCTGGCTCGGCGAGGGCCACCGCCCACCCGGCTGGGAGGAGGCGGACCCGCTCGGAGCGCCGCGCGCGCGCCGGGGCTGAGCCTTGCAAACAAGTGTCTGTGGCGCTCGCCCCGCGGCCCTGAGACACGCTCCGCCGCTCCCCCGCCTCCCGCCCCCCGGCGGCCCTCCTTGCGCCCGGCCCGGCCCCTATGGGGCAGGAGGGAGCCAGGGAGCCGCTGGCCGTGCAGCCCACGAGCCGCCGCCGCGACCCTCGGCCGGGGCGGCCCCGGCAGCCTCGCGCGGGGGCCGCGGTCTGGGCTCGGCTGCCAGGCGCGCCGGCGCGGGGTCGCAGCGCGAGCAGCGCCCGGGCTGTTGCCGAGCCCGCTCCTGACAGAATAACGTGCTCCGTTTCCCCACCCACCCCTGGGAGGGGTTGCCGGTGCCGCGAGCTGCCTCCCAGTTTCCATCGCTCTCTCCTGGGGAGGATCCGCCGCCGGGAGGAAGGATTAGAATAAACCTGGCCGCGGCGCCGAAGTGGCTCCCGAGGAAGCCGGCGCCGGGGCCGCCGCCTCGTGTCCCCTCGGGGCGCAGCGCTCGGGGGTCGGCGGGCCGGAGCCGAGGCGCGGCCGGCGGGCCGA